>NC_052327.1:40425529-40688600 GCF_016432855.1 Salvelinus namaycush | reverse complement strand
TAATGACCGGCGGCATAGGCAAGATGCCATATATGGTATAACATACCGTATATAAAGACACATGGTTAGCAGATGTTATTGTGGCGAATGCTGTAAATCAGTCAGTTCTTAACGTAAAGACTTGAAACTCAGGATTCTGTAAAAGCCTACCCCAATGAGGATATGTGTTTATTTTCAGCTTCCTGTGACAACCGGAAGTGCCTTGAATTGGGGTCATAGGGGCTGTTTCAAAGGGTTAAAAAGGTCACATCTTTCTAAAATTGTCATGTGTGTGATTAGGCAACCTCTTGAACCGGTACATATTATAAAAACAGATTTTTATCCGGTTTTTTTGGCTCTTTTTGGAGGACTTACAAGTTCCACCTAGGTAGTGCTATGTATCCATGTATAGTCTGAATTTAATATATTTCCAGATTATGGTTGGGGGCCATATACAGAGCCACATATGTGAAGAGCAGCTGTCTCTGACGTTTTTGGGGAACGATATTGACATCCAGAAAGGTCTTAGCACAAGGCCCAAAACGAAGCCTGACCTAAATGTGAGGTGCTTTTGGTGACAGCGGCAGAACCGTTGAGGCTAGAAGCACATTTCAATCACAGGAACCTTCCCAAGGTCCTCCCGATCTGTGCAAGCCTAACCTTGACAGTGTGGAATTAACCCTTAACAGTGAAAACAGGGTGTTTTCTTCTAACAGTTTACATGTGACATCTCTCCCCATAGGAATACATTGCCTGCTGCCCTAAATTCAACCTGATGCCTATGTGGGTTATGATTGCCATCTCAAGCTGTCTTCAATGACAATCCATCAGGCCACTATGAGATTACCGGTGTTGAGTTTAAGCTTCCTAGAGCAACCGGAAGTGGTTAATTACCCTAAAAGTGGTTTTGATATACCCAACCTGCAGTTTGTATAAACACTGAGTTCAACCCTCTGTAAATCAGTCAGTTCTTAACGTAAAGACTTGAAACTCAGGATTCTGTAAAAGCCTACCCCAATGAGGATATGTGTTTATTTTCAGCTTCCTGTGACAACCGGAAGTGCCTTGAATTGGGGTCATAGGGGCTGTTTCAAAGGGTTAAAAGGTCACATCTTTCTAAAATGTCATGTGTGTGATTACAACCCTCATGAACCGGTACATATTATAAAACAGATTTTTATCCGTTTTTTTTGGCTCTTTTGGAGGACTTACAAGTTCCACCTAGGTAGTGCTATGTATCCATGTATAGTCTGAATTTAATATATTTCCAGATTATGGTTGGGGGCCATATACAGACCACATATGTGGAGAGCAGCTGTCTCTGACGTTTTTGGGGAACGATATTGACATCCAGAAAGGTCTTAGCACAAGGCCCAAAACGAAGCCTGACCTAAATGTGAGGTGCTTTTGGGTGACAGCGGCAGAACCGTTGAGGCTAGAAGCACAATTCAATCACAGGAACCTTCCCAAGGTCCTCCCGATCTGTGCAAGCCTACCTTGACAGTGTGGAATAACCCTTAACAGTGAAAACAGGGTGTTTTCTTCTAACAGTTTACATTGACATCTCTCCCCATAGGAATACATTGCCTGCTGCCCTAAATTCAACCTGATGCCTATGTGGGTTATGATTGCCATCTCAAGCTGTCTTCAATGACAATCCATCAGGCCACTATGAGGATTACCTGTGTTGAGTTTAAGCTTCCTAGAGCAACCGGAAGTGTTTAATTACCCTAAAAGTGGTTTTGATATACCCAACCTGCAGTTTGTATAAACACTGAGTTCAACCCTCTGTAAATCAGTCATTTCTTAACGTAAAGACTTGAAACTCAGGATTCTGTAAAAGCCTACCCCAATGAGGATATGTGTTTATTTTCAGCTTCCTGTGACAACCGGAAGTGCCTTGAATTGGGGTCATAGGGCTGTTTCAAAGGGTTAAAAAGGTCACATCTTTCTAAAATGTCATGTGGGTGATTAGGCAACCCTCATGAACGGTACATATTATAAAAACAGATTTTTATCCGGTTTTTTTGGCTCTTTTTGGAGGACTTACAAGTTCCACCTAGGTAGTGCTATGTATCCATGTATAGTCTGAATTTAATATATTTCCAGATTATGGTTGGGGGCCAATACAGAGCCACATATGTGAGAGCAGCTGTCTCTGACTTTTTTGGGGAACGATATTGACATCCAGAAAGGTCTTAGCACAAGGCCCAAAACGAAGCCTGACCTAAATGTGGAGTGCTTTTGGTTGACAGCGGCAGAACCGTTGAGGCTAGAAGCACAATTCAATCACAGGAACCTTCCCAAGGTCCTCCCGATCTGTGCAAGCCTAACCTTGACAGTGTGGAATTAACCCTTAACAGTGAAAACAGGGTGTTTTCTTCTAACAGTTTACATTGACATCTCTCCCCATAGGAATACATTGCCTGCTGCCCTAAATTCAACCTGATGCCTAGTTGGTTATGATGCCATCTCAAGCTGTCTTCAATGACAATCCATCAGGCCACTATGAGGATTACGTGTTGAGTTTAAGCTTCCTAGAGCAACCGGAAGTGGTTAAATTACCCTAAAAGTGGTTTTGATATACCCAACCTGCAGTTTGTATAAACACTGAGTTCAACCCTCTGTAAATCAGTCAGTTCTTAACGTAAAGACTTGAAACTCAGGATTCTGTAAAAGCCTACCCCAATGAGGATATGTGTTTATTTTCAGCTTCCTGTGACAACCGGAAGTGCCTTGAATTGGGGTCATAGGGGCTGTTTCAAAGGGTTAAAAAGGTCACATCTTTCTAAAATGTCATGTGTGTGATAGGCACCCTCATGAACCGGTACATATTATAAAAACAGATTTTTATCCGGTTTTTTTTGGCTCTTTTTGGAGGACTTACAAGTTCCACCTAGGTAGTGCTATGTTCCATGTATAGTCTGAATTTAATATATTTCCAGATTATGGTTGGGGGCCATATACAGAGCCACATATGTGAAGAGCAGCTGTTCTCTGACGTTTTTGGGGAACGATATTGAATCCAGAAAGGTCTTAGCACAAGGCCCAAAACGAAGCCTGACCTAAATGTGAGGTGCTTTTGGGTGACAGCGGCAGAACCGTTGAGGCTAGAAGCACAATTCAATCACAGGAACCTTCCCAAGGTCCTCCCGATCTGTGCAAGCCTAACCTTGACAGTGTGGAATTAACCCTTAACAGTGAAAACAGGTGTTTTCTTCTACCAGTTTACATTGACATCTCTCCCCATAGGAATACATTGCCTGCTGCCCTAAATTCAACCTGTGCCTATGTGGGTTATGATTGCCATCTCAAGCTGTCTTCAATGACAATCCTCAGGCCACTATGAGGATTACCTGTGTTGAGTTTAAGCTTCCTAGAGCACACCGAAGTGGTTAAATTACCCTAAAGTGGTTTTGATATACCCACCTGCAGTTTGTATAAACACTGAGTTCAACCCTCTGTAAATCAGTCAGTTCTTACGTAAGAACTTGAACTGGTGTTTAGCTAGAGAGTCTCACCTAGCCTGGTAGGCGCGGTACCCAGACTCAAACTCCAGAGAGAAGAGGCTAGCATCCAGCTGAAGCTAACAAGCAACAGATAACGCAATTACACGGGAGGCTAACCGGCGGACAAGACAACGAAGCCTCGCGCCGTGAACAGGTTGGCCCGTTCACCCTACTTCGTAGCAAGGTGTCACCCTGTAAGAAAAAAATAAAGATGACAAAACACTGCAGAGCACTCCTGGGAGGAGTAATCTTCACCCAAAGGTAGTATACCGTAATTTCCGGACTATAAGCCGCTACTTTTTCCCACGCGTTGAACCTCGCGGCTTATACAATGACGCGGCTAATTTATGGATTTTTCCTGCTTTCACAAGATTCATGCCGCCAAAAAACTGAGCACCGTCACATAATGTGACGTAAATCGAGCGCGCTCAAACTTCCCATCATTTTGATTACGGTAGTCATTTTGTCACCCTCATCATGGCAAAGACACGGAGAAATGCATATGATGCAGCTTTCAAGTTGAAGGCGATCGATCTGGCTGTTGGAAAAGGAAATAGAGCTGCTGCACGGGAGCTTGGCCTTAATGAGTCGATGATAAGACGTTGGAAACAGCAGCGTGAGGAACTGACTCGGTGCAGAAAGACAACAAAAGCTTTCAGAGGGAAGAAAAGCAGATGGCCCGAACTAGAAAATGAGCTTGAAGACTGGGTCAACACACAGAGAGCAGACGGCCGAGGTGTTTCAACTGTGCAGATCCGACTGAAAGCCAAAACAATCGCCACCGCAATGAAGTTTGAGGATTTTAGAGGTGGACCATCGTGGTGTCTAAGATTTATGAGACGTAAAGGCCTGTCCATCAGGGTACGGACGAGTCTGTGTCAGCAGCTCCCTCCGACAACGAGGAAAAAGTTTCAAATATCCGCAAATTCACTGATGCAAAGATAGCGGAGCATTCCATCGGCCCGCACGACATCATAAATATGGATGAGGTTCCTCTGACGTTTGACCTGCCTCTCACTCGGACTGTCAACAGGAAAGGCGAATCATCCATCACGCTGAAAACAACTGGGCATGAAAAAACACACTTCACCTGTGTTCTGAGCTGCACGGCATCGGAGAAAAGCTTCCACCGATGTTGATTTTCAAACGCATGACAATGCCAAAAAGAAAAATTCCCGAGAGGAATTGTTGTGAAACTCAACAAGAAAGGATGGATGACGGAAGGCCTAATGCATGAATGGCATACGGAGTGTTACGGCAAGCGACCGGGAGGATTCTTTCACAAGAACAAGGCATTGCTCGTAGTTGGACAGCATGAGGGCCCACATAACAGATTTTGTGAAAGAAGCCATCAAGAGGACAAACTCAATTCCAGCTGTGATTCCTGGGGGCACAACAAAGTATTTGTAGCCACTCGACATCAGTGTAAATCGTGCATTTAAGGTGGCGCTCCGTGTTCAGTGGGAGGCTTGGATGACAAGTGGGGAGAAATCCTTCACTAAAACGGGCCGCATGCGAAGAGCAACTTATGGTCAAGTCTGCCAGTGGGTCCTGACAGCGTGGAGCATTGTCAAAAAATCCACTATCATCAACGGGTTTCGAAAGGCTGGACTGCTGCGTGTTGAAGGAGGGCAGCATGAGCTCAGCGGGGAATTTGCCTCTGGATGAAAGTGACGAGA
This sequence comes from Salvelinus namaycush, assembly GCF_016432855.1. Classification (NCBI taxonomy): domain Eukaryota; kingdom Metazoa; phylum Chordata; class Actinopteri; order Salmoniformes; family Salmonidae; genus Salvelinus; species Salvelinus namaycush. Next base: position 40,683,433 of record NC_052327.1, on the reverse strand, counting down.
GCGACAATGAAAACGATCCAACATCGGATGAAGCAATTCTGAGGCTATTCAACTCCGACACCGAAGGAGATGACTTCAGTGGTTTCAGTGCACAGGAGGAAGATAGTGACCAATGACTTTCTTGGTAGGCTACTGTTTACTGCTATTTTTACATTTTTGTTACAAGCCGTGTTTCGTTAAAGCCTATTTATTTTTGTTACAAGCCGTGTTTCGTTTAAAAGCCTATTAATTTTTGTTACAAGCCGTGTTTCGTTTAAAAGCCTATTTATTTTTGTTACAAGCCGTGTTTCGTTTAAAAGCCTATTAATTTTTGTTACAAGCCGTGTTTCGTTTAAAAGCCTATTTATTTTTGTTACAAGCCGTGTTTCGTTTAAAGGCTGTGTAAAGTTCATTTGTTCCAATGTACCGGTAGGCACCTGCGGCTTATAGACATGTGCGGCTTATTTATGTACAAAATACTTTTTTAAATTTTATTCAGTGGGTGCGGCTTATATTCAGGTGCGCTTAATAGTCCAGAAATTACGGTACTCGACACACTCAACGACAGTTACATCCACTACTCACTCGCCTGCGTAGCCGAGGGAAGAAAAGAGGACATGATGCTGGGTGTTTATAGGGGGTGGGGGCACGCGCATCACACGGATTTACTCTGATATTAATACCTCGGCTCATCCTGCCGCCAGGCGAAAGGATATCCATTGAGTGACTAGCATAGTCCCTAGTTCATTGAACTCTGGTTAAGTGAGTAACCTTGGTTCCATTGACCTTCAGTCTAGAACACTAGAGGCAATGCCATTTAGCAGATGCTTTTATCCAAAGTGAGCCACACAGGACCACAAGAGGCAAAAGGCAACAGGCAACACATCCAAAATCTCCACTTTCGCTTACCTGTGGGCGTGCTGCTACGGAAGGAGGAGGAGGGTGTGATGGGAGGAGTCACGGGGGGAGTCAGGTTGCCGTTGCTGTGCCGTGGAGGTGTGGCCACGCTGTTCCGAGACACGCCACCTGTGATTGACAGGGAAAGTTTGGGTGTGGCCTTCTTCTTCAGGGTCTCCTGCTCCCGACGTGCCGCGTCCGTCATAAACCTGGACACAAACATTGCTACACAGGTTACACACACACACACACACACACACACACACACACACACTATTTAAACAATATGTATTATTTATCTCCCTCTCTTCTGGCTCCTTCTTTTCTCTCACCACTCCTCCACCCACACTAGGGCTGTGACGTTTAAACAAATTTGGGATTGTTAACGTTTAGAAAAAAAAACTAACCAATTAAAATCACAGTGCAGTAATCGCAAATCTACCATTAACAGGTTCCGATCATGATCATAAAAGGCAAAAATGTAAATTCACCAAATACCTAACGCAACAATGCTGTAAGGAGATGGCTATGCATCTTTCTAATGATTTGCCACTCCGCACATCAAATGGTGAGACAGGGTAGCGACAGCTTCGAAGTACTGTATGGCAATACTTTGAGAAATTAAATGAGAAGGTGATGAAATGCAAACTTTGCGAGGTGGAATTGAGATACAGTGGTAGGCAGTACAGGTGCAATGCTGAAAGGAAAGCCCGGTGAGACCCAGCCTGCTGCTGGCAGCAGTGCGATAAGGGACGGAGTGAAAATCACAGCGCTGACTACAGAAATGATTGATATGCAGCCATTGTCAATGGTAGAGGATATCAGCGTCAATGCCTTAATGGCATATCTAGAACCAGACTACAAGATGCCATGTGGAAAAACTGTGACAGCCCTGAAGGAGGAAAGTGCATTCAGCCACAAGAGCGTTAGTGAAGTCAAGCACTGATGTTGGGCGATTAGGACTGGCTCGCTATTGGCCTTCAAATTCATCCCAAAGGTGTTTGATGTGGTTGAGGTCAGGGCTCTGTGCAGGCCAGTCAAGTTCTTCCACACCGATCTCGACAAACCATCTCTGTATGGACCTGGCTTTGTGCACGGGGGCATTTTCATGCTGAAACAGGAATCAAATCACATTTTATTTGTCACATGCGCCAAATACAACAGGTATTCACCTTACAGTGAAATGCTTACTTACAAGCCCATAATTAACCATGCTGTTTTTTTTTTTTTAAGTACGAAAATATTTAAGAAAATAATTCAACTAAAGTAAGAAAAATGTAACACAATAAAATAACAATAACGAGGCTATTTACACGGGGTACCAGTACCGAGTCAATGTGCGGGGTTACAGGTTAGTCGAGGTAATATGTACATGTAGGTAGGGGTGACTATGCATAAATAATAAACAGCGAGTAGCAGCAACTTAAAAAAGCGGGTCAATACAAATTTATTTATTTATTTATAGGGGACAATGCACATTAATCAACAGCAATATTACAATAACGCAACATCCATGTAAATATGGCGGAGTTAGCATAAAGCTAATTTGCAGCCTTAGTCCCAGGACAGCTAAGGACAATTACACAGACACAATACACATACAAATACATTATATCCAATAATACATCATTCTAACGACAACACTATCATCAACTGTCGTCTTACATACAGTTGAAGTTGGAAGTTTACATACACTTAGGTTGGAGTCATTAAAACTCATTTTCAACCACTCCACAAATGTCTTGTTAACAAACTATAGTTTTGGCAAGTCGGTTAGGACATCTTTGTGCATGACACAAGTAATTTTTCCAACAATTGTTTACAGACCGATTATTTCACTGTATCACAATTCCAGTGGGTCAGAAGTTTACATACACTAACCTGACTGTGCCTTTAAACAGCTTGGAGAATTCCAGAAAATGATGTCATGGCTTTAGAAGCTTCTGATAGGCTCATTGACATCATTTGAGTCAATTGAAGTTGTACCTGTGGATGTATTTCAAGGCCTACCTTCAAACTCAGTGCCTCTTTGCTTGACATCAAAAGAAATCAGCCAAGACCTCAGAAAAAAAATTGTAGACCTCCACAAGTCTGGTTCATCCTTGGGAGCAATTTCCAAACGCCTGAAGGTACCACGTTCATCTGTACAAACAATAGTACGCAAGTATAAACACCATGGGACCACGTAGCCGTCATTCAGCTCAGGAAGGAGATGCGTTCGGTCTCCTAGAGATGAACGTACTTTGGTGCGAAAAGTGCAAATCAATCCCAGAACAGCAGCAAAGGACCTTGTGACGATGCTGGAGGAAACAGGTACAAAAGTATCTATCTAGTATCTATCACAGTAAAACAAGTCCTATATCGACATAACATGAAAGGTCTCTCAGCAAGGAAGAAGCCACTGCTATAAAACCGCCATAAAAAAAGCTAGACTACGGTTTGCAACTGCACATGGGGACAAAGATCGTACTTTTTGGAGAAATGTCCTCGTCTGATGAAAGAAAAATAGAACTGTTTGGTCATAATGATCATCGTTATGTTAGGAGGAAAAAGGGGGAGGCTTGCAAGCTGAAGAACACCATCCCAACCGTGAAGCACGGGGGTGGCAGCAGCATCATGTTGTGGGGGTGCATTGCTGCAGGAGGGACTGGTGCACTTCACAAAATAGATGGCATCATGAGGGAGGAAAATTATGTGGATATATTGAAGCAACATCTCAAGACATCAGTCAAGAAGTTAAAGTTAGTTGCAAATGGGTCTTCCAAATGGACAATGACCCCAAGTATACTTCCAAAGTTGTGGCAAAATGGCTTAAGGACAACAAAGTCAAGGTATTGGAGTGGCCATCACAAAGCCCTGACTTCAATCCTATAGAACATTTGTGGGCAGAACTGAAGAAGCGTGTGCGAGCAAGGAGGCCTGCAAACCTGACTCAGTTACACCAGCTCTGTCAGGTGGAATGGGCCAAAATTCACCCAACTGATTGTGGGAAGCTTGTGGAATGCTACCCGAAACGTTTGATCCAAGTTAAACAATTTAAAGGCAATGCTACCAAATACTAATTGAGTGTATGTAAACTTCTGACCCACTGGGAATGTGATGAAAGAAATAAAAACTGAAATAAATCATTCTCTCTACTATTATTCTGACATTTCACATTCTTAAAATAAAGTGGTGATCCTAACTGACCTAAGACAGGGAATTTTTACTTGGATTAAATGTCAGGAATTGTGAAAAACTGAGTTTAAATGTATTTGACTAAGGTGTATGTAAACTTCCGACTTCAACTGTATGAGGAACCACAGATAACTCATGTGTACATGTTTGGATAGATTTTAGCCATGTTTCCAATTCAAATGTAAAAGTACAATAATCAGTGCAGCCTCTCAAGTCCATGGGCATTGCAGTCCAGTATATTGTAGCTCTAACAGAGAAGACCAATTGGCCGATTTTACTGTGTCGAAAAGGGACAACGCAGTCCCCTCTAGTTACTGCCCTTGTTATCCTGGAGGTGCTTTCCTTGAGCATGATATGCCGACATAGGGGTGGCTGGTCAAGACCATGCAGCATCTTAAAGACAAGGCTTGCATCTACATACTGCTTAAAGCTATCCAGACTAAATAAATGATGTTTGTAAATGACATGACAATGGTGGTAACTGTTTGGTTTGTTATCAAAAATCAAAAAAAAAATTTTTTAAGAGTGATGCAATTGGTTTCAGAATAGTAGCTCCTGCTTGTGACCAGCATGTGAGGCAACATATCAGATGTGAGAAGATCATAGCATACATAGTTTGGCGGCCTCCAGAGGAAGGAACGGTCTGATGAACCTAAAGTTGGATAATCCAAACATAACCGTGTTAACCACCTTCTTCACATGTTTCTTAAATTTCAAATTGGAGTCCAAAATGACACCAAGATACCTGAAGTTAGACAACTTTCAGATTCTCCCCATTAACAGGAACAGCTCGTTGGGAAGTAGTACGGGTAGCCATTTGAGTAACTGTTTAGCAGTCTAATGGCTTGGAGGTAGAAGCTTTTAAGGAGCCAGACTTGGCGCTCCCGTACCGCTTGCCGTGCGGTAGCAGAGGAAACAGCCTATGACTAGGGTTGCTAGAGTCTTTGACAATTTTTAGGGCCTTCCTCTGACACCGCCTGGTATAGAGGTCCTGGATGGCAGGAAGCTTGGTCCCAGTGATGTACTACCCTCTGCAGCGCCTTGCGGTCTGGTGCCGAGAAGTTGCCATACCAAGCGGTGAATCAACCAGTCAGGATACTCTCAATGGTGCAGCTGTAGAACTTTTTGAGGATCTGAGGACCCATGCCAAATCTTTTCAGTCTCTTGAGGGGGAATAGGGGTTGTCGTGCCCTCTTCACAACTGTCTTGGTGTGTTTGGTTTGGACCATGATAGTTTATTAGTGATGTGGACACCAAAGAACTTGAAGCTCTCGACCCGCTCCACTATAGCCTTGTCAATGGCCCCCCTTTTCCTGTAGTCCACAATCAGCTCGTTTGTCTTGCTCACGTTGAGATAGAGGTTCTTGTCCTGGCACCACACTGCCAGGTGTCTGACCTCCTCCCTGTAGGCTGTCTCATCGTTGGCGGTGATCAGGCCTACCACCGTTATGTCGTCAGCAAAATATTATGGTGTTGGAGTCGTGTGTGGCCACGGAGTCGTGGGTAAACAGAGAGTACATGCGGGGACTAAGCACACACCCGAGGGGCCCCGATGTTGAGTATCAGTGTGTCAGATGTGTTGTTGCCTACCCTTACCACCTGGGGACGGCCCATCAGGATGTCCACGATCTAGTTGCAGAGGGAGGTGTTCAGTCCCAGGGTCCTTGTCTTAGTGATGAGCTTTGAGGGCACTATGGTGTTGAACGCTGAGCTGTAGTCAACAGCATTCTCACGTAGGTGTTCCTTTTGTCCAGGTGGGAATGTGCAATGTAGAGTGCAACGGAGATTGCATCACCTGTGGATCTGTTGGGGCGGTATGTGAATTGTATTGGGTCTAGGGTTTCTGGGATGGTGGTGTTGTGAGCCATGACCAGCCTTTCAAAAGCACTTCATGGCTACAGACATGAGTGCTACGGGGCGGTAGTCATTTGGGCAGGTTACCTTGGCATTCTTGGGCACAGGGACTATTGTGGTCTGCTTGAAACATGTAGGTATTACAGACTCTGTCAGTGAGAGGTTGAAAATGTCAGTACAGTCGCATGCTCTGAGTACGCGTCCTGATAATCCATCTCGTCCTGCGGCCTTGTGAATGTTGACCTGTTTAAAAGGTCTTACTCACATAGTCATCCGGAACAGCTGGTGCTATCATGCATGGTTCAGTGTTGCTTGCCTCAAAGTGAACATAGAAGGCATTTAGCTCGTCTGGTAGGCTGGCGTCACTGGACAGCTCGCAGCTAGGTTTCCCTTTGTAATCAGTAATAGTTTGCAAGCCCTACCACATCCAACAAGCGTCAGAGCCAATGTAGTAGGATTCAAAGCCAGTGTAGTAGGATTCAATCATAGTCCTGTGTTGATGCTTTGCCTGTTTGATGGTTCGTTGGGACTTGATTTGATTTATTAGGATGTATTAGGATTAGCCGATGCCAATGAAAACAGCAAATTTTACTGGGGTCTGGCATACAGTACCAGTCAAAAGTTTGGACACACCTACTCATTCAAGGGTTTTTCTTTATTTTTGCTATTTTCTACATTGTAGAATAATAGTGAAGACATCAAAACTATGAAATAACATGTATGGAATCATGTAGTAACCAAAAACGTGTTAAACAAAATATATTTTATATTTGAGATTCTTCAAAGTAGCCACCCTTTGCCTTGATGACAGCCTTGCACACTCTTGGCATTCTCTCAACTAGCTTCATGAGTTAATCACCTGGAATGCATTTCAATTAACAGGTGTGCCTTAATGAATTTGAGCCAATCAGTTGTGTTGTGACATGGTAGGGGGTGGTATACAGAAGATAGCCCTATTTGGTAAAAGACCAAGTCCATATTATGGCAAGAACAGCTCAAAATAAGCAGAGAAACGACAGTCCGTCATTACTTTAAAACATGAAGGTCAGTCAATCCAGAAAATGTCAAGAACTTTGAATGTTTCTTCAAGTGCAGTCGTAAAAAGCATCAAGCGCTATGACGAAACTGGCTCTCATGAGGACCGCCACAGGAAAGGAAGACCCAGAGTTACCTCTGCTGCAGAGGATAAGTTCATTAGAGTTACCAGCCTCATAAATTGGCAATTACTGCACCTCAGATTGCAACTCACAGAGATCAAGTAACAGACACATCTCAATATCAACTGTTAAGAGGAGACTGCGTGAATCAGGCCGTCATGGTTGAACTGCTGCTAAGAAACTACTACTAAAAGGACACCAATAAGAAGAAGAGACTTGCTTGGGCCAAGAAGCACGAGCACTGGACAGACTAGTGGAAATCTGTCCTTTGGTCTGAGTCCAAATTTGCGATTTTTGGTTCCAACTGCTGTCTTTGTGAGACGCAGAGTAGGTGAACAGATCTCCGCATGTGTGTTTCCCACTGTGAAGCATGGAGGAGGTGGTGTGATGGTGCTTTGCTGGGTGACACTGTCTGTGATATATTTAGAATTCAAGGAACACTTAACCAGCATGGCTACCACAGCATTCTGCAGGGATACACCATCCCATCTAGTTTGCGCTTAGTGGGACTATCATTTTTTTTCAACAGGACAATGACCCTACACACCTCCAGGCTGTGTAAGGGCTGTTTGACCAAGAAGGAGAGTGATGGAGTGCTGCATCAGATGACCTGGCCTCCACAATCACCTGACCTCAACCCAATTGAGATGGTTTGGGATGAGTTAGACCGCAGAGTGAAGGAAAATCAGCCAACAAGTGCTCAGCATATGTGGGAACCCCTTCAAGACTTTTGGAAATCATTCCCCGTGACGCTGTTTGAGAGAATGCCAAGTGTGCAAAGCTGTCATCAAGGCAAAGGGTGACTACTTTGAAGAACTTTGAATATAAAATATATTTTTTATTTGTTTAACATTTTTTTGGTTAATAAATTATTCCATTTGTGTTATTTCATAGTTTTGATGTCTTCACTATTATTCTAATATGTAGAAAATTGTAAAGATAAAGAAAAACCCTTAAATGAGTAGGTGTGTCCAAACTTCTGACTGGTACTGTATAACGAAAAAGATATTACAGACAAAAGACTTTACAATTTACATACATTTAAAAACATCTACCACGTCGCAGCTGAGCCGTTGTTGCTCCTAGATGTTTCCACTTCACAATAACAGCATAGTTGACTGGGGCAGCTCTAGCAGGGCAGACATTTGATGAAATGACTTGTTAGAAAGGTGGCGTCCTATGACGGAGCCATGTAGAAAGTCACTGAGCTCTTCAGTACAGCCATTCTACTGCCAATGTTTGTCTATGGAGATTGCATGGCTGTGTGTTCAATTGTATACACGTCAGCAACGGGTGTGGCTGAAATAGCCGAATCAACTAATTTGAAGGAGTGTCCACATACTTTTGCATATATAGTGTATATTTTTGGTCTAAATTTAAGCATAAGGTTAGCTAAGCATAAGGTTAGCAGTGTGGTTAGGAGTTAGGTTTAAAATCACATTTTTAGAAGATAATTTCAGAAATAGGTGGGCTTTATGTCTTTGTGGCTATGGCAACTAATGACGACCAGTAGGTAGCCATCACTGTGGTAGATTGAACTGCATTGCCCCATAGCGGTCATATGCAGAATTTATGCAGGATTGTGAATTCACCTCATTGGCAGTTTAAAAGTTAAGAACATTTGTACATTCGTCAAATCCCTAACTCACACACAGTATGATTTAAGAGGTGTGAGATTGGACATGAAGCTTTGGGATTAACACACATCTCATTCTCATTTCTGTGTTTGGCTAGGCTGTAACTGTGTAGAGAGCACGTTTCGCTTCTTCTGTGGTTTTCGGTGCTTCTAATGACAACACTGTTTATCTGGGAACGGATCAGTCATCCAAACACAAACAAGACACACTCACAGTCACACCAGCACGGTCACACCAGCACGGTCACACCAGCACGGTCACAAAAACACAAAAAGCACCATAACACACTAGGGGCAATTAGAATATCACAACTGCTAAACAATGGTCAAACACAAGTCTGATACAGGCCTCAGAAGAAGAAGTCGTATCAGATTTGCTACTAGACAGAATCATGTTTTTCAAACCAAAAGCCTGAAGAAAACCAAGGATGTGGTAGAACTGAAGCCAGGAATGTTGATCACATCAAATTTCAAATGACTGGCCACTTCTGTCCACGTATGCTAGTCTTTGTCGAAACTACTCCATCGGTGGAGCAACACTGCCCTGTGTGTAGGTTACCTGTTGATGTAGCTCAGGGCCAGGTAGGTGGGCTGTTGTTGCTCCTGTTTCTCCAGAACACGAGGATCTGTGTCTGAGACAGAGAGACCAAGAGAGAGAAAGAGAGAGAGAGAAACCAAGAGAGAGAGAAAGAAGGAGAGAGTAGGGTATTTAGTTACCGTAGAATAAATCTAGATAGATCATATGGATATTTAGTGCCTTCAGAAAGTACTCACACCCTGACTTAGGCATTTTGTTGTGTTACAGACGGAATTCAAAATTGATTAAATTGTGTTTCTCACCCATCTACACACAATACCCAATAATGACAAAGAAAACTTTATTGAAATTGAAATACAGAAATATCTCATTTACATAAGTATTCACACCCCTGAGTCAATACTTTGTAGAAGCACCTTTGGCGGTGATTACAGCTTTGAGTCGTCTTGGGTATGTCTGTATCAGCTTTGAGTCGTCTTGGGTATGTCTGTATCAGCTTTGAGTCGTCTTGGGTATGTCTGTATCAGCTTTGAGTCGTCTTGGGTATGTCTGTATCAGCTTTGAGTCGTCTTGGGTATGTCTGTATCAGCTTTGAGTCGTCTTGGGTATGTCTGTATCAGCTTTGCACATCTGGATTTTAGGATTTTCTCCCATTCTTCCCTGCAGATTTTCTCAAACTCTGTTAAGTTAGATGGGGAGAGGCGGTGAACAGTCTTTCCACAGATTTTCAACGGGAATCAAGTCTGGGCTTTGGCTGTGCCACTCAATGACTTTCACTTTCTTATTCTGAAGCCATTCCAGCATATGCTTTGGGTCATTGTCCTGTTGGAATGTAAATCCCGTCTAAGGTCGTTTGCACTCTGGAGATTCTCATCAAGGACTTGCCTGTATTACACTCCATTCATTGATCCATCTATGCTTACCAGTCTCACAGTCCCTGCTGATGAAAAGCATCCCCATAGAATGATACTGCCACCACCATACAACACGGTAGGGATGGTGTTAGACAGGTGATGAGCTGTGCCTGGTTCTCCAGAAATAGTGCTTCGCATTCAGGACAAATAGTTCAATTTATGTCTCATCAGACCACAGAATATTTTGCCTTATGCTCCAAGTCTTTCAAATGCATTTTTTGCAAATTCCAGGTGTGCGGTCATGTGCCTTTTTCTCAGGAGTTGCTTCCGTCTGGCCACTGGGTTCTTGGTCACCTCCTTCTGCCCGGTTGTTCAGTTTGGTCTGACAGCCAGCTGTAGGCAGAGTCAGGGTAGTTCCATATTTTTTACATTTCTCAATGATGGAGAACACTGTGCTCTTAGAAACATTCAACACTCTAGAAATTATTTTATCCCCTTCACCCAGATATATGCCTCATCACACTTCTATCTCAGATCTACGGACAGGTCCTTGGACTTCATGGTAGTTTCTGCTCTGACATTCACTGTGGTACCTTCTATAGACAAGTGTGTTTCTTTCTAAATCATGTCCAAACAATTGAATTGGCCACAGGTGGACTCCGATCAAGTTGTAGTGACATCTCAAGGATGATCAAAGGGAATTAGATGCACCGGAGCTAAATTTGGAGTGTGATAGCAAAGAGGTGTGAATACTTACAGTACCAGTCAAAAGTTTGGACACACCTACTAATTCAAGGGTTTTCTTTATTATTACTATTTTCTACATTGTAGAATAATAGTGAAGACATCAAAACTATGAAATAACACATATGGCATCATGTAGTAACCAAAAAAGTGTTAAACAAATCAAAATATATTTTATATTTGAGATTCTTCAAAGTAGCCACCCTTTGCCTTGATGACAGCCTTGCACACTCTTGGCATTCTCTCAACTAGCTTAATGAGGTAGTCACCTGGAATGCATTTAAATTAACAGATATGCCTTGTTAAAAGTTAATTTGTGGAATTTCTTAATGCATTTCAGCTGATCAGTTGTGTTGTGACATTGTAGGGGTGGTATAGAGAAGATAGCCCTATTTGGTAAAAGACCAAGTCCATATTATGGCAAGAAAGTTTCTTCAAGTGCAGTCGTAAAAACCATCAAGCGCTATGATGAAACTGGCTCTCATGATGACCGCCACAGGAAAGGAAGACCCAGAGTTACCTCTGCTGCAGAGGATACGTTCATTAGAGTTATCAGCCTCAGAAATTGCAGCCCAAATAAATGCCTCACAGAGTTCAAGTTACAGACACATCTCAACATCAACTGTTCAGAGGAGACTGCGTGAATCAGGCCTTCATGGTCGAATTGCTGCAAAGAAACCACTACTAAAGGACACAAATAATAAGAAGAGACTTGCTTGGGCCAAGAAACACGAGCAATAGCCATTAGACCGGTGGAAATCTGTCCTTTGGTCTGATGAGTGCAAATCTGAGATTTTTGGTTCCAACCGCCATGTCCTTGTGAGACGCAGAATAGGTGAACGGATGATCTCCGCATGTGTGGTTCCCACCGTGAAGCATGGAGAAGGTGGTGCGATTGTGTGGGAGTGCTTTGCTGGTGGCACTGTAGGTGATTTATTTAGAATTGAAGGCACACTTAACCAGCATGGCTACCACAGCATTCTGCAGCGATACGCCATCCCATCTGGTTTCCGCTTAGTTTTTCAACAGGACAATGACCCAAAACACACCTCCAGGTTGTGTAAGGGCTATTTGACCAAGAAGGAGAGTGATGGAATGCTGCATCAGATGACCTGGCCTCCACAATCACCTGACCTCAACCCAATTGAGATGGTTTGGGATGAGTTGGAGGCAAGGAAAAGCAGCCAACAAGTGCTCAGAAAATGTGGGAACTCCTTCAAGACTGTTGGAAAAGCATTCCAGGTGAAGCTGGTTGAGAGAATGTCAAGAGTTTTCAAAGCTATCATCAAGGCAAAGGGTGGCTACTTTGAATAATCTCAAATATAAAATATATTTTGATTTGTTTAACACTTTTTTGGTTACTACGTGACTCCATATGTTTTATATCATAGTTTTGATGTCTTCACTATTATTCTACAATGTAGAAAATAGGAAAAATAAAGAAAACATTGAATGAGTAGGTGTGTCCAAACTTGACTGGTACTGTATGTAAACAAGATATTTTATATTTCATTTTCAATAAATGTGCAAAAATTATAAAAACGTGTTTTCACTTTGTCACTGTGGGGTATTGTTTGTCGATGAGTGAGAAAAATGTTATTTTTTTAATCCATTTGGAATTTGGGCTGTAACACAACAAAATGTGAAATAAGTCAAGGGGTATGAATACTTTTGGAAAGCACTGTAGATCATGAATATGGAAATGGCGTCGGAGTCTTGAAATCTTTCAGTATGTATCCGCATAGTAAATCAGATGTGCAAGGGGAGGCAAAATGGTAGCAAACATCCAGTACAGTACACCGGTTTTGACTGAAAGTGCTTGTTTATGGGGTTTATGACTTGATTTGTGGAGGAATCAGTATGCAGTAAGGTGAGATGGGTGTGTGTGCAAATTCATGTCTGCTTGATACTTTAAGATACTCACACTAGTCTCTCTGTTCCAATGTTGTGTGGAGTATCAGTAAAGAAAGCCTATATTCTGTCCATGGTAGCAGAGGGTATCTAATTTACAACCCCTGGTTTCATTAAGTGTTCTTGGTTACATAGCCCTCTCTGTAACATGGTGCTACTGTATGTACACTGCATGTCAGGGGAGGGGAGGTTGATGGATATACTATATAATTACACACACACACTTTTTCCAGCCTATTTGCCAACTCAGTAACATTGCAGCAGGGAGCTTCCACTGCCTGAGGCCACCAGCCCAAACTTCAAAATCCCCCCTGCTAACTCAGCGTGTGTGTGTGTGTGTGTGTGTGTGTGTGTGTGTGTGTGTGTGTGTGTGTGTGTGTGTGTGTGTGTGTGTGTGTGTGTGTGTGTTCTCGTTTTTGAGATCGTATTAGGACCTCAACTTATATAAACACCTTCCATATTAGGACCTTTGACCAAGTTAGGTCCAAAACCATGGTCTCAACTAGGGAAACCATTGGAATAGCCTGCAAATAGCATGCTAATATGCCTGGTTTGAAAATCACACAAAACTGTCAGGGTCCTAAGAAGGGGGTATTTTTGTAAGCCACCTGGTGGTAACATACCATACTGCAGCGTATCAAAACAAATCAAATCAAATGTTCTTGTCACACACACACACACACACAGTCTTGTATTTGTAACCATTTTAGGACACATTGTAGTAATATCTAACAAGTAATCTAGCAATTCAACACCAACCGTTCCAGAACAACTACCTAATACACACAAATCAAGTAAAGGGATGGAATAGAATATATACATATAAATATATGGATGAGTAATGACCGAGCGGCATAGGCAAGATGCCATATATGGTATAACATACCGTATATAAAGACACATGGTTAGCAGATGTTATTGTGGCGAATGCTGTAAATCAGTCAGTTCTTAATGTAAAGACTTGAAACTCAGGATTCTGTAAAAGCCTACCCCAATGAGGATATGTGTTTATTTTCAGCTTCCTGTGACAACCGGAAGTGCCTTGAATTGGGGTCATAGGGGCTGTTTCAAAGGGTTAAAAAGGTCACATCTTTCTAAAATGTCATGTGTGTGATTAGGCAACCCTCATGAACCGGTACATATTATAAAAACAGATTTTTATCCGGTTTTTTTGGCTCTTTTTGGAGGACTTACAAGTTCCACCTAGGTAGTGCTATGTATCCATGTATAGTCTGAATTTAATATATTTCCAGATTATGGTTGGGGGCCATATACAGAGCCACATATGTGAAGAGCAGCTGTCTCTGACGTTTTTGGGGAACGATATTGACATCCAGAAAGGTCTTAGCACAAGGCCCAAAACGAAGCCTGACCTAAATGTGAGGTGCTTTTGGGTGACAGCGGCAGAACCGTTGAGGCTAGAAGCACAATTCAATCACAGGAACCTTCCCAAGGTCCTCCCGATCTGTGCAAGCCTAACCTTGACAGTGTGGAATTAACCCTTAACAGTGAAAACAGGGTGTTTTCTTCTAACAGTTTACATTGACATCTCTCCCCATAGGAATACATTGCCTGCTGCCCTAAATTCAACCTGATGCCTATGTGGGTTATGATTGCCATCTCAAGCTGTCTTCAATGACAATCCATCAGGCCACTATGAGGATTACCTGTGTTGAGTTTAAGCTTCCTAGAGCAACCGGAAGTGGTTAAATTACCCTAAAAGTGGTTTTGATATACCCAACCTGCAGTTTGTATAAACACTGAGTTCAACCCTCTGTAAATCAGTCAGTTCTTAACGTAAAGACTTGAAACTCAGGATTCTGTAAAAGCCTACCCCAATGAGGATATGTGTTTATTTTCAGCTTCCTGTGACAACCGGAAGTGCCTTGAATTGGGGTCATAGGGGCTGTTTCAAAGGGTTAAAAAGGTCACATCTTTCTAAAATGTCATGTGTGTGATTAGGCAACCCTCATGAACCGGTACATATTATAAAAACAGATTTTTATCCGGTTTTTTTGGCTCTTTTTGGAGGACTTACAAGTTCCACCTAGGTAGTGCTATGTATCCATGTATAGTCTGAATTTAATATATTTCCAGATTATGGTTGGGGGCCATATACAGAGCCACATATGTGAAGAGCAGCTGTCTCTGACGTTTTTGGGGAACGATATTGACATCCAGAAAGGTCTTAGCACAAGGCCCAAAACGAAGCCTGACCTAAATGTGAGGTGCTTTTGGGTGACAGCGGCAGAACCGTTGAGGCTAGAAGCACAATTCAATCACAGGAACCTTCCCAAGGTCCTCCCGATCTGTGCAAGCCTAACCTTGACAGTGTGGAATTAACCCTTAACAGTGAAAACAGGGTGTTTTCTTCTAACAGTTTACATTGACATCTCTCCCCATAGGAATACATTGCCTGCTGCCCTAAATTCAACCTGATGCCTATGTGGGTTATGATTGCCATCTCAAGCTGTCTTCAATGACAATCCATCAGGCCACTATGAGGATTACCTGTGTTGAGTTTAAGCTTCCTAGAGCAACCGGAAGTGGTTAAATTACCCTAAAAGTGGTTTTGATATACCCAACCTGCAGTTTGTATAAACACTGAGTTCAACCCTCTGTAAATCAGTCAGTTCTTAACGTAAAGACTTGAAACTCAGGATTCTGTAAAAGCCTACCCCAATGAGGATATGTGTTTATTTTCAGCTTCCTGTGACAACCGGAAGTGCCTTGAATTGGGGTCATAGGGGCTGTTTCAAAGGGTTAAAAAGGTCACATCTTTCTAAAATGTCATGTGTGTGATTAGGCAACCCTCATGAACCGGTACATATTATAAAAACAGATTTTTATCCGGTTTTTTTGGCTCTTTTTGGAGGACTTACAAGTTCCACCTAGGTAGTGCTATGTATCCATGTATAGTCTGAATTTAATATATTTCCAGATTATGGTTGGGGGCCATATACAGAGCCACATATGTGAAGAGCAGCTGTCTCTGACGTTTTTGGGGAACGATATTGACATCCAGAAAGGTCTTAGCACAAGGCCCAAAACGAAGCCTGACCTAAATGTGAGGTGCTTTTGGGTGACAGCGGCAGAACCGTTGAGGCTAGAAGCACAATTCAATCACAGGAACCTTCCCAAGGTCCTCCCGATCTGTGCAAGCCTAACCTTGACAGTGTGGAATTAACCCTTAACAGTGAAAACAGGGTGTTTTCTTCTAACAGTTTACATTGACATCTCTCCCCATAGGAATACATTGCCTGCTGCCCTAAATTCAACCTGATGCCTATGTGGGTTATGATTGCCATCTCAAGCTGTCTTCAATGACAATCCATCAGGCCACTATGAGGATTACCTGTGTTGAGTTTAAGCTTCCTAGAGCAACCGGAAGTGGTTAAATTACCCTAAAAGTGGTTTTGATATACCCAACCTGCAGTTTGTATAAACACTGAGTTCAACCCTCTGTAAATCAGTCAGTTCTTAACGTAAAGACTTGAAACTCAGGATTCTGTAAAAGCCTACCCCAATGAGGATATGTGTTTATTTTCAGCTTCCTGTGACAACCGGAAGTGCCTTGAATTGGGGTCATAGGGGCTGTTTCAAAGGGTTAAAAAGGTCACATCTTTCTAAAATGTCATGTGTGTGATTAGGCAACCCTCATGAACCGGTACATATTATAAAAACAGATTTTTATCCGGTTTTTTTGGCTCTTTTTGGAGGACTTACAAGTTCCACCTAGGTAGTGCTATGTATCCATGTATAGTCTGAATTTAATATATTTCCAGATTATGGTTGGGGGCCATATACAGAGCCACATATGTGAAGAGCAGCTGTCTCTGACGTTTTTGGGGAACGATATTGACATCCAGAAAGGTCTTAGCACAAGGCCCAAAACGAAGCCTGACCTAAATGTGAGGTGCTTTTGGGTGACAGCGGCAGAACCGTTGAGGCTAGAAGCACAATTCAATCACAGGAACCTTCCCAAGGTCCTCCCGATCTGTGCAAGCCTAACCTTGACAGTGTGGAATTAACCCTTAACAGTGAAAACAGGGTGTTTTCTTCTAACAGTTTACATTGACATCTCTCCCCATAGGAATACATTGCCTGCTGCCCTAAATTCAACCTGATGCCTATGTGGGTTATGATTGCCATCTCAAGCTGTCTTCAATGACAATCCATCAGGCCACTATGAGGATTACCTGTGTTGAGTTTAAGCTTCCTAGAGCAACCGGAAGTGGTTAAATTACCCTAAAAGTGGTTTTGATATACCCAACCTGCAGTTTGTATAAACACTGAGTTCAACCCTCTGTAAATCAGTCAGTTCTTAACGTAAAGACTTGAAACTCAGGATTCTGTAAAAGCCTACCCCAATGAGGATATGTGTTTATTTTCAGCTTCCTGTGACAACCGGAAGTGCCTTGAATTGGGGTCATAGGGGCTGTTTCAAAGGGTTAAAAAGGTCACATCTTTCTAAAATGTCATGTGTGTGATTAGGCAACCCTCATGAACCGGTACATATTATAAAAACAGATTTTTATCCGGTTTTTTTGGCTCTTTTTGGAGGACTTACAAGTTCCACCTAGGTAGTGCTATGTATCCATGTATAGTCTGAATTTAATATATTTCCAGATTATGGTTGGGGGCCATATACAGAGCCACATATGTGAAGAGCAGCTGTCTCTGACGTTTTTGGGGAACGATATTGACATCCAGAAAGGTCTTAGCACAAGGCCCAAAACGAAGCCTGACCTAAATGTGAGGTGCTTTTGGGTGACAGCGGCAGAACCGTTGAGGCTAGAAGCACAATTCAATCACAGGAACCTTCCCAAGGTCCTCCCGATCTGTGCAAGCCTAACCTTGACAGTGTGGAATTAACCCTTAACAGTGAAAACAGGGTGTTTTCTTCTAACAGTTTACATTGACATCTCTCCCCATAGGAATACATTGCCTGCTGCCCTAAATTCAACCTGATGCCTATGTGGGTTATGATTGCCATCTCAAGCTGTCTTCAATGACAATCCATCAGGCCACTATGAGGATTACCTGTGTTGAGTTTAAGCTTCCTAGAGCAACCGGAAGTGGTTAAATTACCCTAAAAGTGGTTTTGATATACCCAACCTGCAGTTTGTATAAACACTGAGTTCAACCCTCTGTAAATCAGTCAGTTCTTAACGTAAAGACTTGAAACTCAGGATTCTGTAAAAGCCTACCCCAATGAGGATATGTGTTTATTTTCAGCTTCCTGTGACAACCGGAAGTGCCTTGAATTGGGGTCATAGGGGCTGTTTCAAAGGGTTAAAAAGGTCACATCTTTCTAAAATGTCATGTGTGTGATTAGGCAACCCTCATGAACTGGTACATATTATAAAAACAGATTTTTATCCGTTTTTTTTGGCCCTTTTTGGAACGTTTACAAATTCTATCTAACTAAGGGTATTCGTACATTTCTAGTCTTCAAAGCTATTGAGGGGATTTGTCTAGGGGGTCATAGCTTAAACATGTCTATGGCAATGAGGGGAGATGCGTATGTGAGTCTCGAGCTAATCAGACCATTGATATAAGAAGCCTTGCCCCTGGACACTTGTAACTTAACTGGGTGGCACAACGTGGCACTCCCGACATCATACTTGAATACTGAGCCAATAGCAGCATCTATATATTAGAAATGGCCTTAGGCCCCATAAAGTTCATAAACGAGATGGGCGTGGCCACCCTACCTTCATACTTGAGGCTTTAGCCAACCGCAAAATATATATACAGTACCAGTCAAATGTTTGGACACACATACTCATTCAAGGGATTCTATATTTTTACTATTTTCTACATTGTAGAATAATATTGTAGACATCAAAACTATGAAATAACACATATGGAATCACATAGTAACCAAAAAAGTGTTAAACAAATAAAAATATATTTGAGATTTGACATTATTTTAAGTAAACACCCTTTGCCTTGATGACAGCTTCGCACACTCTTGGCACTCTCTTCGCACACTCTTGACAGCTTCATAAGGTAGTCACCTGGAATGCATTTCAATTAACAGGTGTGCCTTGTTAAAAGTACATTTGTGGAATTTCTTTCTTTCTTAATGCGTTTGAGCCAATCAGTTGTGTTGTGACAAGGTAGGGGTGGTATACAGAAGATAGCTCTATTTGGTAAAATACCAAGTCCCTATTATGGCAAGAACAGCGCAAGTAAGCAAAGACAAACGACAGTCCATCATTACTTAAAGACATGAAGGTCAGTCAATGAGGAAAATGTCAATAACTTTTTAAAAGTTTCTTCAAGTGCAGTCACAAAAACCATCAAGCGCTATAATTAAACTGGCTCTCATGAGGACCGCCACAGGAAAGGAAGAACCAGAGTTACCTCTGCTGCAGAGGATGAGTTCATTAGAGTTACCAGCCTCAGATTGCAGCCCAAATAAATGCTTCCCAGAGTTCAAGTAACATCAACTGTTCAGAGGAGAATGCGTGAATCAGGCCTTCATGGCCGAATTGCTGCAAAGAAACCACTACTAAAGGACACCAAAAATAAGAAGAGACTTGTTTGGCCCAAGAAACTCTAGCAATGGACATTAGACCGGTGGAAATCTGTCCTTTGGTCTGATGAGTCCAAATTTGAAATGTTTGGGTCCAACTGTGTCTTTGTGAGACGCAGAGCAGGTAAACGGATTATCTATGCATGTGTGGTTCCCACCGTGAAGCATGGAGAAGGAGGTGTGGTGGTGCTTTGCTGGTGACACTGTCAGAGATTTATTTAGAATTCAAGGCACACTTAACCAGCATGGCTACCACAGCATTCTGCAGCGATACACCGTCTGCGCTTAGTGGGGATATCATTTATTTTTCAAAAGGACAATGACCCAAAACTCACCTCCAGGCTGTGTAAGGGCTATTTGACCAAGGAGAGTGATGGAGTGCTGCATCAGATGACCTGGCCTCCACAATCAGCCGACCTCAACCCAATTGAGATGGTTTGGGATGAGTTGGACCGTAGAGTGAAGGAAAAGCAACCAACAAGTACTCAGCATATGTGAGAACTCCTTCAAGACTGCTGGAAAAGCATTCCAGGTGAAGCTGGGTGAGAGAATGCCAAGAGTGTGCAAAGCTGTCATCAAGGCAAAGGGTTTAAAGAATCTCAAATATAAAATATATTTTGAGTTGTTTAACACTTTTTTGGTTACAACATGATTCCATATGTATTATTCTCAGTTTTGATGTTTTCACTATTATTCTACAATGTAGAAAATAGTAAAAATAAAGAAAAACCCTTAAATGAGTTTGTGTGTCCAAACTTTTGACTGGTACTGTATATTAGAGTTGGCTTTAGGCACTTAAAGTCACAGATCTAGGATCAGTTGACCTCCACTCAATGTTAACATGAGCCACTAATATCTTACTTCAGTATTGTCTATAGCAGTTTCTTCATTAAGACTTATATTTGGCCTTAATATACACTGCTCAAAAAAATATAGGGAACACTTAAACAACACAATGTAACTCCAAGTCAATCACACTTCTGTGAAATCAAACTGTCCACTTAGGAAGCAACACTGATTGACAATAAATTTCACATGCTGTTGTGCAAATGGAATAGACAACATGTGGAAATTATAGGCAATTAGCAAGACACCCCCAATAAAGGAGTGGTTCTGCTGGTGGTGACCACAGACCACTTCTCAGTTCCTATGCTTCCTGGGTGATGTTTTGTTCACTTTTGAATGCTGGCGGTGCTTTCACTCTAGTGGTAGCATGAGACGGAGTCTACAACCCACACAAGTGGCTCAGGTAGTGCAGCTCATCCAGGATGGCACATCAATGCGAGCTGTGGCAAGGAGGTTTGCTGTGTCTGTCAGCGTAGTGTCCAGAGCATGGAGGCGCTACCAGGAGACAGGCCAGTACATCAGGAGACGTGGAGGAGGCCGTAGGAGGGCAACAACCCAGCAGCAGGACCGCTACCTCCGCCTTTGTGCAAGGAGGAGTAGGAGGAGCACTGCCAGAGCCCTGCAAAATGACCTCCAGCAGGCCACAAATGTGCATGTGTCTGCTCAAACGGTCAGAAACAGACTCCATGAGGGTGGTATGAGGGCCCGACGTCCACAGGTGGGGGTTGTGCTTAGAGCCCAACACCGTGCAGGACGTTTGGCATTTGCCAGAGAACACCAAGATTGGCAAATTTGCCACTGGCGCCCAGTGCTCTTCACAGATGAAAGCAGGTTCACACTGAGCACATGTGACAGACGTGACAGAGTCTGGAGACGCCGTGGAGAACGTTCTGCTGCCTGCAACATCCTCCAGCATGACCGGTTTGGCGGTGGGTCAGTCATGGTGTGGGGTGGCATTTCTTTGGGGGGCCGCACAGCCCTCAATGTGCTCGCCAGAGGTAGCCTGACTGCCATTAGGTACCGAGATGAGATCCTCAGACCCCTTGTGAGAACATATGCTGGTGCTGTTGGCCCTGGGTTCCTCCTAATGCAAGACAATGCTAGACCTCATGTGGCTGGAGTGTGTCAGCAGTTCCTGCAAGAGGAAGGCATTGATGCTATGGACTGGCCCGCCCGTTCCCCAGACCTGAATCCAATTGAGCACATCTGGGACATCATGTCTCGCTCCATCCACCAACGCCACACTGCACCACAGACTGTCCAGGAGTTGGCGGATGCTTTAGTCCAGGTCTGGGAGGAGATCCCTCAGGAGACCATCCGCCACCTCATCAGGAGCATGCCCAGGCGTTGTAGGAAGGTCATACAGGCACGTGGAGGCCACACACACTACTGAGCTTCATTTTGACTTGTTTTAAGGACATTACATCAAAGTTGGATCAGCCTGTATTGTGGTTTTCCACTTTAATTTTGAGTGTGACTCCAAATCCAGACCTCCATGGGTTGATAAATTTGATTTCCATTGACCATTTTTGTGTGATTTTGTTGTCATCACATTTAACTATGTAAAGAAAAAGGTATTTAAGAATATTTCATTCATTCAGATCTAGGATGTGTTATTTTAGTGTTCCCTTTATTTTTTTGAGCAGTGTATATGACTTTGTGGTTGTGGGTGGATGTCAACTGCTGGCTGGAATTCTCACTCAACTGTACCACTAATATGAACCTGTTCTACAGACTCTTGTAGACTACTATGCACTGAAAAACAGTTAATATGTTACAAATCAAAGCTTAACATTGAAATATGTGATTTCAAATGATTAAGTTAAATTCAGATAGGCATGTTATGTGCTCTCTAACACAAACATAAAATGTGTTGTTGCTGTAGACCTTTTAACAGATCTAGTTGACCTCCACAGAATGTGCACATTAGCCACTAATATCTGACTTCAGTACTGTCTATAGCTGTTTGTTCATTAATACTTATATGTGGCCTTAATATACAGCATATGACCTGGTAAAGGAGAGGGGGATGGGAGCAGAGAAGGGGATGGGAGGCTGCTCAATGATTGGCTGTAGTGTAGGGCGTGTCATACAATGTATCAAAATTTCAACTGCTGGCTGGAATTCTCACTCAACTGTACCACTAATATGAACCTGTTCTACAGACTCTTGTAGACTACTATGCACTGAAAAACAGTTAATATGTTACAAATCAAAGCTTAACATTGAAATATGTGATTTCAAATGATTAAGTTAAATTCAGATAGGCATGTTATGTGCTCTCTAACACAAACATAAAATGTGTTGTTGTTGTAGACCTTTTAACAGATCTAGTTGACCTCCACAGAATGTGCACATTAGCCACTAATATCTGACTTCAGTATAGTTTATAGAGGTGTATATGTCTGTCTGTGTCTTTCAGTTTCTATTTAGACTACATCAAATATGAAGAAGCTGTGCAGCCACACCATGTTCAACATGTTACCTAATTAGCTAGCTAGCTGACAATCTGGTTTACCTGTAGCATATAAACATTTGTTGGCACAGAAAGAAAGGGGATACGAAAAATGATTGATCAAATTCCTCCTGACACTATCTGACTGGGTTAATAACTTAATATTAAGTTAATATGGACCCATTGTCTTAGACTTGAACTCTTGGACCAAACAGTGGGACTCTGATTTCAGCCATAGGGACTTGTGACTCGACTCCTGACTCCAACATTGGTGACTTTGACTCAACTCAGAGTAGCCATAGGGTCTTGTGAATTGACTCGGACTTATGCTTTTGTGACTCAACTACAACACTGCTGCCATTACATGGCTACTACTACTGCTTCAACTACCAATTCTAGCAAGTTGTACCCCAGGTTGGGTACACTTTTCTGCTGCTCCCTCAAAAGCATTAAGCAGACATTTTGATTATACCTCCCTCCCCATAACTCTCTGTTGGGGTGAGGCTTTCTACAAATATACGCAGCAAGAGGATTACAACAGCTAACACAGGAAGCTGAAATCCTGGGGTCTGCCTTATGTTCCCTCAGTTCTACCCCAGTTTGAAAATGTGCTTTTCATCCATGACCAGGCCATGTTTCGGCCATTTTGCCGCACTAGGCAAGTCTGCAATAGACCTTCTCCTACCCGGAAAAGAAATAGGCCTATAGTGTACAATGTTGGCCTATAATGTCATTTTATAACTAGGCCTAACATTTGATAGCCTACCATTTGTAAAACATGCAGTTGCGTTGGCTTTATTAACCCAGTCCTGATTCCTGACAAAGGCTTATAGGGACTTGTCCTTTAAGATATGAACATCAGCTACTCATCAGCTACCCAATGTTATTATGAGTTTTCTTGAGGCTTTTTGCAAAGAGATCAATGCTGATGTAAAGGCCTACGTCTTCACAGCAGTACAAACCTGAAATCACGTATTATCATTACATTTTATTCCACATTGTGAAACCAGGGATCTAGTGGAAGATAAATGCAAATATGATTAAAAAAAGGCCTGTTATAAGAGAGAAAGAGAGATTGTGGGAGTAGCTGAGTGCCTATAGTGAGAGATGGCTGTTAATATCAGTAGGCTGTTTGAGTGGTCTGTGGGCAGGTAATTAATCTGATTGCTGATGGGTTAGGTTGCTAGATCAAATCTTAACCTGCCATAAGCTACTTTTGTGTCAGCAAGTCTCCCCAGTGAAAAATGTACATATCCACCACTCCATCTTTCATGTACAGACCATTCAAGTAGCTGCACTTACCACCTCACTGATACTGATTGTGTAAGCTACAAACCCAAATTGTCTAAGGAAATGTGGCTAACAGTAATAACATTGCAGACATATTCAGAAATCTGGGCTGATGGAATCATTGTTATGCATATCTACTGGCCATAATTTCCGCTTGAGGTCCTGCCCCTCCCCCACTGCAAAGTGCACAACAGTACCAAACTATCAAAGGTTTTATAGGTCAACACAGTCCCCCCCCTCCCCCGTCCTGTATATTATTTATATATACTTGTGTTCCCATATGTACTTCCTGTATTTATGTGTTGTTAATAAAAATATTATAATAATAAAAGATACACAGTTCCCCCTCCCCCATGTTGCAGCATAAATCTCTGCTCAAGGTTGCCATGTACACTATTTGTGGTTTATTGATGTACTTTTAAAACTTTGTGGCAGGTGAAAGGTTTTGGTCGCTAGGTGGAAGTTGTTATACTACTTCTATATTGCAACGTTACCAACATGGCATTTAAAAAAAATCATTAATTTCGCCGTATTCTGCTAAAATTGTGCTAGTGAAGGTGGGTTTTGAAGGCTGGTTTTGAGCAGACTCCTAGAAATTTGAAATTGACCTGGCAAACCTGTCCCTGCCTGAGCGTGATCACCACTGAAGTAGCTGTGCAGCACGTGTTTTAAGGAAGAGGAGGATGGTTGCAGATGTTTGCATTCATGCAAGAAGGTAAGCTATTAACTAAACTGTTAACCAATATTCTAGCTAAAATTGTATTTGGTGTATTGACAAGCAATGCATGTTCTCGTTGTCTTTATTTTTAATGAATTAATGTCAGTCATGTATGTCTTTCGGTGGAATCCAACATGCATTGACGATGTCTGAAAGCCGCATTGTGTCAGATATACTGCGTCATGACATTGAAATTGGCAGGTTTATCCAAACAATTCATTAATGTGCAATTGTTACTTTGCATGTTTCTACCTTATAGTTATTTGTGGCTTGCTAACGGTTAGTGTGCTAGCTAACTGTTAGCGTGCTAGCTAACGGTTAGCATGCTACCCATGCTAGTTAAAAAAAGAAATATGCTAGCTATGGTTGCAAGCTAGCTAATAAGTTTAGCATAATTGGTAAACGTGTCTATGATTTAGAATACATGATTGTGGTTAACACAATGTTACATGCATTGGAAAATAATATTGCTATAGTGTAACAAGCTAGCAAGAAAAGCCAGTTCCTTTTCATCTGTTTTGTCAAGTCATAAGCCTGTATGTGTGTTAAAATATTTAAACCCCCTCATTAAATTAATGTATTGAAGTTGCGCCCGTTTTTTATAGCCCTTTCTTACCCAAATACCGTTTTTTACATTGAAATAATTCAGATGAAAATAAGAAATATGTTAAACTAATTAAGAAATAAGTGACCAGATTTTTTTTATTGAAAACCATGGACATTAGTTTGGGTGGGGGGAGGGGCGTGGTGGGGTTCCTAGTTCTTTTTTTTTGCACATAAAAGAGTGAAACACCACAACAAGTATAAGGGTTGTGGAAAGTGTCCATTTTGGTAGGACTGTGACAATTCACTGTCTTGAAAAAATATATACATATACTGGCAGATTCTTTAACCAAATCCCTATTTCTTACACACATTTTTTAAGATCGAAAACATAATGGAAGATAAGAGTCCAGGAACCTACAAAGTAACCAATGCGGTATGTTTTCTGATTTGCCTAGTATTTAGAGTACGCTTGCCTTGCTTTAGCCAAACCACTCATACTGATTCTCTTTTAGTCCATCCATAAAAGCAGATTCAGCTTTAGTTGCATGCAGGAACTTGCATAATGTGCTTCTGTTATGCTTATACTTGCTTTTTTACCTTGAAAGTAGTTTTAAAAAAACAGAAATTGTAATAGATGTTTGTTGGACCTCTATTAGTCAATGATAACAGCCCCTCTATTAGTCAATGATAACAGTCATTGGTGTCCCCCAGCCCCTCTATTAGTCAATGATAACAGTCATTGGTGTCCCCCAGCCCATCCCCTGTTGTGTGCCGAGCAATCTTGTCATTCTATTAAGTCTCAACGTTTCTTTTTGTCTTCCTTTACAAAGGCACTGCAGAGGCTAAGAAGGCGCATGGAAAATCTAAAGAAGCATAGTTCAACTTGTGAGGCCAGATTTGAAAAGGAAAAGATAAATCCCGAAGCGCAGGTTTGTCAGTTGTTTAGAATGAGGATACTGGGGATGGTTGAATCGTTATCATATCCTATTGCCTAATTTGCACATGACTAATATCATTTTATTGTATCCTTAGATGTCAGACACCGAGGCTGCCAGTACCTCTGAGGCTGCCAGTACCTCTGAGGCTGCCAGTACCTCTGAGGCTGCCAGTACTTCTGGGTCGATAGTCAATGTGTTGGATGATGCACCACCGTTGATCAGAACAGACAGTATATACGTAAGTTAAAGTGTCATTCAACACCAGCACATACTGTAAGTTCTTGTGAATCAGCTTTGTAAATCAAAGATGGGCAAGTCTGCACTTTCATCCCATATTCATAGTATTATAACATAAACAAGTAGAGGAGCACAGTCGTAACTAATCAAAATGTGCCGGTGTCCAAATACTTTGTAATCTGTCTAGTTATCCAATATAATTTTTTTCTTCAATACAGTTGACCAAAGCTATGCTTGGATACAAGACTGATGACTCAATAACCAGCATTGACAACAGTGAAGGTGATTATGTCCCAGGGCCATCAGAATCATCAGAGGAAGACAATTCTGATGATTTTTCAGAACCAAAGACAAGGGTGGACAGCAGTAAACACGTTGATTTAGTCTCAGAGGGAGACAGTTCAGATAAAATAGCAGGAGTCAAGAGAAGGAATCACTACAAGAAGACTAGCAAGAGATGCAGAAGTTCCTCAGAAGAAAACAGCTCAAATGAAGAAACAGAACTCAAGAGAAAGAATCAATATGCAAATACTTATAAGAGATGTACTAGTTCCCCAATGTCAAACACTAGCAGTGAATCATTGCTTGTAATGAATGTCTCAGAATTAGATGGATCCAAAAAGTACCACCAAAAAAAGCACTTCTGTCTGTTTTGCGAGCAACCGCAATCCAAAATTGCCCGTCATTTACAACGTAAACATGGGGATGAAATAGAAGTAGCTACTGCACTTCGGTTTGCAAAGAGATCAAAAGCTAGGAGACTTCAGCTGAATCTTCTTCGCAAGAAGGGGAATCGGGCACACAACATTCAGGCACTTAAAGAAGGAAAGGGGGTTTTGGTACCATGTAAACAAACAAGTAATGACAAGACCAATCACCAGGACTATCAGCATTGTTTTGCCTGCCATGGGCTCTTTAAACGCAAATCTATGTGGAGGCATGTGGCAAGGTGCACACTAGCACAACACGTTCGAAAGGAGATGCCTGGCAAAACCAGAATACAGGCGCTCTGTGCTAATGCTCAACCGGTTGCTAAAGGAGTGAGTGAAAAGGTATGGAAACTTGTGAGTAACATGGCTCAAGATGATGTAGCCCATGCAGTAAAACAAGACAGATACATCTTGGCATTGGGTGAAAAAATGTACAACAAGAAAGGGGAGAACCCCTCACAACACCAGCACATTCGTCAAACTTTGCGAGAACTAGGGAGACTTGTGATTAAAGGTAGAAAGGTGACACCACTGAAAAAGATGAAGGATTATATCAACCCAAAACACTTCCAACACATCATAAAAGCTGTCAAAGAAGTGACTGGCTATGATGAAAAGACAAACAAATTCGAAAAAGCAACCCTGGCGACAAAGCTTGGGCAAAGCATCCAGAAAATTGCAGACATCATGGAGGGTGAAGCTCTTATTACCCAGAATGAAGAAAAGTTGAAGCTTGTCCGAGACTTCCAAGGCATCTACCGTCTTCGCTGGAATGAAATGATCTCTTCTGCTGCATATCGTACACTTGAACAGAAGAAATGGAACGCACCGCAGCTTATTCCATTAGCAGATGACGTTAAAAAAATACACATGTACTTAGATGAAAAGCAGAAACAATACTACAACCAACTGTGCGATGAGAAAACCTCAGGAAAATGGAGCAATCTAGCAAAAGTGATACTGGCTCAGATGATTATCTTCAACAGGAAAAGAGAGGGAGAGGTGTCAAAGATGTCTGTGGCAACATTTCACTCCAGGGACAAATCCCCACTTAACAAAGATGTTGCAGTGGCGCTAACAGAGGTTGAGAGACTACTCTGTGCGCATTTTGAACGCATTGAAACCTGTGGGAAGCGTGGCAGGAAGGTGCCTGTAATCCTTACTCCAGTGATGGTGGAATCTTTAGAGCTGCTTATCAAAGAGCGGTGCTCATGTGGAGTGAGCGAAGGAAATATCTACTTATTTGCCAGGCCAGGATATGATACACATTTTCGGGGGAATGACTGCATCCGCGCCTATGCCAAACAATGTGGTGCCAAGTTACCTGAAGCATTGTCATCAACTAAACTACGAAAACAGGTTGCCACCCTCTCCAGAGTGTTAAATCTCAATGATACAGAACAGGACCAGTTTGCTGACTTCTTGGGTCACGACATTCGGATTCATCGAAAGTTCTACCGTCTTCCAGAGGGAACGCTTCAGTTGGCCAAAATAAGTAAAATACTGATGGCATGTGAACAGGGCAGATTGGCAGAGTTCAAGGGGAAAAGTCTGGATCAAATAACCATCAGTCCCAGTGGTAAGTTTACCCCCAGTGTTTAGTTTAATGGCAAAAAGTTTACACTGACAATAAAAACAAAGGTTTTGTTTTGCGCAGATTTAGCTTGCCTCAATTTAGCATTCTTCTTTTGGCCATCTTTTAGAAAAAAGCATGGCTGAAAATAATGAGGCTGCAGACTCTTGTTCATCAGAGAACGACTCTGAGAGAGAGGAGTCATCTGAAAAATCCTATGAAGAAAATCTGACCGGTATGCCTATACCTTACATAGATATGGACGTATTCTTAATTACAATGTCCTTTTCGAAAAATACATGTTTTCCACTGATGTTTTCCAGGAGAGATGTCAGCGATTCGGGCCAAACAGCCAATGACTAAGGGAAAGCTGGGACAAAAGAGAGGCTCACATGGTTAGACTGTTTCCTGCTGTCTTCAGTCAGTGCATTTTCACTCTGGCAAAAAATGCTGACTCTAATTTCTTGTGCACTGATTTAACTTGCTGCAATTTGCTTTTGTTTTTATTGTCTTTTACAAACTGTTATGTCTGAAGAAATTGATGCTGCAGCCACTGATTGTGCATCAGAGAACGACTCTGAGAGAGAGGAGTCGTCTGAAAAATCCTATGAAGAAAATCTGACCGGTATGCCTATACCTTACATAGATATGGACGTATTCTTAATTACAATGTCCTTTTCGAAAAATACATGTTTTCCACTGATGTTTTCCAGGAGAGATGTCAGCGATTCGGGCCAAACAGCCAATCACCAAGGGAAAGCTGGGACAAAAGAGAGGCTCACATGGTTAGACTGTTTCCTGCTGTCTTCAGTCAGTGCATTTTCATTCTGTAGTGTCAACGTATAGTACAGTGCTGGTCCAGATCAATCCTGTCTTCATCAGTTGGTGTATTTCCAACCATGCCAGTACAGAACGGATTAGTTTGGATTGGACACAAGTCAAGACGTTAGATCTGAACTAGTGTGTCAGGATAGATGATAACACAGAAGGATTACCACACTTTACATTGTTTTTCCTGGGGGAGGGAACTTAATTTAATAAGTATTGCTTTTATTAGAAGGTTTACATTGCAAACAATTTGATGGGCTTAGATTCCATACAGATTGAGTCTGCCTTGATGTCAGCATTGCACATTCTTCTCTCACATCCTTATCTATGTAGTTATTTAGTTGGGATTGTTAGTTTAACCTCAACACACTTTGCAGAAACAGCTGCAACCTTGTAGAGTTAATACAGAGATGAACACATACTGTATTGTACTCAACCTTTATTTAATGTAGTCATTCATAATGTCATCTCTTTCCAAAGGTGCCAAAGGAACAAAAAGGTTTTGGTCGACAATAGAGGTGGATGCAGTTGAAGATTCCTTGATGAATTTTATCCGAATGGGAAAAACGCCTGGAAAACAAGACTGTGAGAAATGCATTGCTGCTTCTGGCCAAGCGCTAGTAAACAGGGACTGGAGAGCAGTAAAGTTCTATGTACACAACAGAATAGTTGCAGATCAGA
Organism: Salvelinus namaycush; assembly: GCF_016432855.1. Taxonomy (NCBI): domain Eukaryota; kingdom Metazoa; phylum Chordata; class Actinopteri; order Salmoniformes; family Salmonidae; genus Salvelinus; species Salvelinus namaycush. The sequence continues at coordinate 40,653,320 of NC_052327.1, read as the reverse complement.
GAAAATAAGTGTATAAGATGCTTCTATCTTGGTGTACCTCTGAGGATTTAATGGGACTTACTTGACTTAAGCTCATAGGCAGTTAATGAATGTCCTCCATCTCACTCTGTTTGGGGGAAGTTTTCCCAGGTGGGTTGTTCACTTTTGGAGTGATTAAGGTCTCAAGAATACAAAGCCTGCTGACTTTGAATGTTACAGAAAAATAAAAAACATTTTTCTAAACTATTAATCTGTTACTTGGATATAATGACTCTATTACTGAAATGGTTGTTCCAGTTTAAATACTTTACAGAAGAACTACACTACAGTAGAACTACACTACAGTAGAACTACACTACAGCCGTTGAGTTGCCATCCGTGTTGCATCATTGTGGCATTCTACATGCAATATTTTCAGTCATAAAATAGAATGAATGCATCAAATATCGATGTAATAAATGTATCACTAGTCACTTAAACAATGCCACTTTATATAATGTTTACATACCCTGCATTACTCATCTCATATGTATATACTGTTAAACCAGCTATAATGGTACCCTACATTACTCACCTCATATGTATATACTGTTAAACCAGCTATAATGTTACCATACCCTACATTACTCATCTCATATGTATATACTGTCCTCTATACCATCTACTGCATCTTGCCTATGCCGTTCGGCCATCGCTCATTCATATATTTATATGTACATATTCTTATTCATTCCTTTACACTTGTGTGTAAAAGGTAGTTGTGAAATTGTTACATTACTTGTTAGATATTACTGCACGGTCGGAACTAGAAGCACAAGCAATGCGCTACACTCGCATTAACGTCTGCTAACCATGTGTATTTGACCGATTTGATTTGATTTGATTTGCAATGTGCGGTCTCAAGTAGGTGGTAAAATTACAAGTGATCTTTTTTCAAGATGTCGGCAACTTTCGGTGATTTCCTCATATTAGATTTTTTTTCTAGCTCATGAGTGTAATTTCTGTGATTCTATGATGTCTGGAAAGCAGGGTCCTAAAAAGGTATGTAAATGTGAGGAGTCCTAAATTGGTTAGAAATGCAAGACTGTGTGTGTGTGTGTGTGTGTGTGTGTGTGTGTGTGTGTGTGTGTGTGTGTGTGTGTGTGTGTGTGTGTGTGTGTGTGTGTGTGTGTGTGTGTGTGTGTGTGTGTGTGCAAGAGAGAGAGTGTGAGAAGAAAGAGCAAGGTGGGCGAAGGTAGATGTGCTGCAATGTATAGCAGAGAACAATGGACACACACACACTTACAGTACATCACACACATCACACAAATATGGTCATGATAAGTACAAGCTGATCAAAAACTGTGCTGGGCTTGTGGGCTAGTTCTGACTTCATGCTTTGTAGATGTTGTGGACATTGTAAGAGAGAAAGTGGAGTTAGTACCATTTTGGTGTGTATGAATACCCAATCCCTCTGGCTGTGAGCTTTGGGCTGAGCCTGTTTCCTCTATTTGACTTAGATAGTTTGTGTGTATGTATTGAAATGTAGGCTACGTGTGTCTTTTTTAAATTGATGTAGTTCTGTCCTTGAGCTGTTCTTGTCTATTCATCTTCTGTATTATGTCATGTTTCATGTTTTGTGTGGACCCCAGGAAGAGTTGCTGCTGCTATTGCAACAGCTAATGGGGATCCTAATAAAATACCAAAATACCAATACCAGAGCATCCCTCCACATAAATCCATATAAATTGACGTTTTAAAACTGCCACCCTGTGGCTAAATGTTCACACTACACTTTCTCCATCGATTACTTACCACATTTTCTCTTTAGATGCTTGCAGAGGGGTCAACACTTAAATTATTAACTGTGTTATACACACATTATTAACTGTGTAGGCACATACATTATTTTGTTAATGACTTCAATTTGCAGGTGTTCGATTGCAGCCCTTCATTGTTTATACTTGATCTGGATTCATTCATAGGCTTTCTCTGGCCCTAGCCAAATGGCTGTCTGATTTACATAGCAAGCACCAGGTTCTCTCTCTCAACTCTATTTAGTAGAATCACATGGTATCCTTTGAATTAATGCTGGATGAAAGCTCACAGAACCACAGTCGATGAACAACTCAGACCGCCGTGTCTTTACACACAACCACATATCTTTAATTAAAAACAACATGACTTTTATGTCCTTCAATACAATATGTACATCCCTTGAACCACGTGCAGAGCCATAATAATAATACATTACATTATATATACATATCAAAGAATACAATGAAAACCAGCTTTTCCCAGGGAACTGGTTTTCAGGTTGTTTTCAAGTCTAACACCAAATTTAAGGTAAAACCTGAAAACTGAAGTACTGTGCTGAGTGGAGGGCAGCTCTACCTGATCAGTTTGTGTTAGGGCCTCCTAAAGTCAGCTCAGAGCACTGTACAGTCCAGTGTTACTTTCATCTTCACTGATCACAGGGGGGGGGGGGGGGGGGATAATGATGAAGAAAAAGATTGAGTTGTTGGTTGAAGAGAGGGAGGAAAAGAGAGATACAGGGCGAAAGAGATAAAAGAGAGATACAGGGCAAGTCACATCCTGGTGATGTCACTTCATATGGCTCTCTATCCAGTCTTTGAAGTTGGCCACATGTGTGTACACTGTAAACAGGTCTGGGTCACACTCTCCCTGGTCATACCCAAAACTCACCAACCCCAGCAGCCGCCACTCCCCTTTGGACTTGTCCCGCCACCCTGGAGAGGCAAGAGAGGGGTCTTGGGTGGATCCTGTCTGGGCAGGAAGGATCAGGATACCCCCTGTGTCCGCGGGACAGATGTTAGATGGGCTGTAGTCGGGTCGCTGGCGGCCACAGAGCATGTTGTCCGTGACGCTCACGGGCACCCCTTTACGGGCATACTGCTGCTCGCAGGGCACCACGTCGGCCAGGTGCTGCACACCCACCCTGGCCTGCTCCTCTTCCCCGATACGGGGATCTGGCAGGGGGGCCCAGCCCATCACCAACCCTTCTCTGGAGGTCACCTCTCCCCCCTGGGTATCAGGTAGGCAGAGGGGCAGGACCTTCTCCCCGATACGAGCCTTGTCCAGCAGCTTGATCACTGCCAGGTCTGAGTCAAGAACCAGGGGGTCGTAGTTGGGGTGGATAGAGATTGAGGCCACCTGAAGGAAAATAGGAGGGATGGGAAGAGAGACAGAAATACATTATTATCAGGGAGTGAGAGAAAATAGACTGGTCAGAGAAAGAAACAGTACAGGTGGGATGGTCAGGGAGCGAAGGGATAGTCAGAATGAAGAAGGAATTGTCAGAGATAGAGAGGAGGGATGGTAAGAGAAAGAATAGAGAGAGAAAGGCGGTGTCAAAAAAAGAGAGCTCCTGTGCCAAACGTAACAGCAGGGTGACAGCTTGGCTGTCAGTGGAATGACGTTAGCTGTGCTTGTTACCTGGCAACTCACTCACACTCCTCAATCATGTGCACATACACTAGATATATACACAAAATTATTTGGGCACCCCTTCAAATTAGTGGATTTAGCTATTTCAGCAACATCCATTGTTGACAGATATAAAATTGAGCACACAGCCATGCAATTTCCATAGACACACATTGACAGCAGAATGGCCTTACTGAAGAGCTCAGTGACTTTCAACGTGGCACTGTCATAGGATGCCACCTTCCCAACAAGTCTGTTCATCTGTTCATCATTTCTGCCCTTCTAGAACTGCCCCGGTCAACTGTAAATGCTGTTATTCTGAAGTGGAAATGTCTAGGAGCAACAACGGCTCATTCGCGAAGTGGTAGGCCACACAAGCTCAAAGAACGGTACAGCCGAGTGCTGAAGCATGTAGCGGTTGTAATACTTACTAACGAGTTCCAAACTGCCTCTGGAAGCAACATAAGCACAATAACTATTTGTTGGGAGCTTAGTGAAATGGGTTTCCATGGCTGAGCAGCCACACACAAGCCTAAGCTCACCATGCGCAATGCCAAGCGTCGGTTGGAGGGTTTAAAGCTCGCCGCCATTGGACTCTGGAGCAGTAGAAACGCGTTCTCTGGAGTGATGAATCACGCTTCACCATCTGGCAGTCTGACGGATGTATATGAGTTTGGCGGATGCCAGGAGAACGCTACCTGCCCCAGTGCATAGTGCCAACATTGTCAGCATGACAATGTCCCTGTGCACAAAGTGAGGTTCTAGTGGAAAGCCTTCCCAGAAGAGTGGAGGCTGTTATAGCAGCAAAAAGGGGACCAACTCCATATTTCTGCCTATGATTTTGGAATGAGATGTTCGATGAAAAGGTGTCCACATACTATTGGTAATGTGGTGTATATTAATTGACAGCCCTTTATAAAGCGCATAATGTACCATTAGACCATATTATTTACAATATACTGCAAAATGCCAATACGCTACTGTATATGTTAGTTAGATCCAGACTAGCCATGTCGCACAACCACATTGGTGTTTACTTACGGTCAAAGTAGCTTTCTGGCACTTATTCAATGACTGAACGTAAAAAAAAACATGGGGCTGTTTTACATGGCTAGATGGAGTAGACATGATGTCATGGTTGTGAAATTATACATTTTAATTGGACACAGGTTCAAAACCACCCAGCCATTCGTATTATATAGATGTAGACCTTGAGTTTTTACCATCTCATAAGGCTTGAAAATGTACTTATAGTGTGTAACATCATGTGTGGTGAACTGTACACCATAGCTGTATTTCAGTCTAATCATTGCAGTGTGTGGCTGAATACAGGTGGTCTCAGCCAACCACATCATTCATCATTCCCTACTCCTCTCCAAACTCACTCTCACTACCCACCCCCACCCACTAACCCATTTAGCCACTCTCACTCTCTACTCCCCACCCTTAAGCCCTCTCCATCCCCTCTCTTACTTTGAGATGCTGCAGGCCCTTGGTCTCTCGGAGGTCACTGCGGTAGTGTTTTCCCATCACCACCTTGACCGTGGCTGCATCCAGAGGGTACAGCTTCCCCAGCTCAGTCACACAGTGGGCTGCCAACACCACACTCCGCTGGTTCACCAGGGCCCCGCTACACACCAGCTGCCAGCCTGAGGCCTCATCCTGCCCCTGGGATCCAGCCCCAGCACCTGATTCAGCTCCAGTCCCCTTCTTTAGTGACCCCGCAAGGCTGGCCTTCTTGTCCAGCTTGGTCCCTGCTCCGTTGGTGGGGCGTTGGTAGATGGCGGCTAGCCAGGGCCAATGGTACTCTGCCGGGCTCTGGGGGTCAAATGTGGGGTGCTTCCCACACACTGGGAAAAGAGAAGGATGGAGAGACAAGGGTGGAGGAGTGGAAAGTGTGGCCGGGCGTGAGAAGGGTGGGAAAGAAGAGGAAGGAAGATGTTAAACCTCAGATCTGCCAAAGTGATAAAACAACACTTGATACTGTTTGGAAACCTTATTCCACATCACACACACACCCTGGAATATTACTTTTTCAATCCAATTTTCTTGATTGCTTAGTGTCTATGTGTGGTTTGAAAGCGCAATTCTAGCATGCCTAGGTGGCAAGACAAACCTTCCCTTATATTAAGATATACATCAAGTAATGTGGCTCTGCTGCCCTCACCTGGCGAACAGGAGACATGACGTCCGCTCCACTTGCCAGTCTTGAGGCAGGTACGGCGTGCACTGCCTGAGTGCTGGTAAAAGGGAGAGGCACACTCGTACGCTATGTGAGTGTGGAGGTGGTGGAACCCCTGGTGCAGCTGGGATAGCATTGGGGGAACTTTGGTGGGACCGACAGACTGGAACATCTTCACAAACCCAGAGGATGAGTAGAGCTTATGCACAGGGGTCTTCCTGCGAGATGAGAGGGGTCCATTGAGATGCCTTTACAGAAACAAACTAGTGTATAATGTACCTAAAGAGGCTAGCAGTATTATAACTATTTTTAGGCTTTTAAATGGTTAATTTATAGGCAGAGGCTGCGGATCTGTAGGTAACCGCCCCGTTCCACCCCCGTCCCGCCCCCCCTGGAAACCCCGGAAAGATCTGTATCACGTTCTGAGCATGTGTTTCTTTACCTCTACTTAACGTCCCAAAAAATGTGTGGTCACTCTCCCTTCACATTTCTCACTGTCAATTGTGAATGATTTTCTTAGTTCTGTACGGTGTTGTTTTGAATGACGTACAGTGAGCAAATTGTAGAGCAGGTAGTGTTAACAAACTGTAGCATAGCCTACCTGTCTTTTGTTTCAATCAATGCACATATTTTGCCTGGTGGCACACTGTTTAGTTATGCGCGCATGAGAGAAAAATGCGACCATTCGCAAAATCATCCTAAAATCTCATTGGAAATGAGGTGGTGTTTTTTGTCTTATAGTAACGTTACATTTAGAGTATGCTATTATATTCGGTTCTGTTATGTACAATCTATCATTATGTGATCTTGCAGATATTGATTCAACTTTGATCGAGCACCATTTGCCAGAATAGCCCGTTCTCTACGAGTAGAGATTAGAGACTGTGCCTAAAGTAGAGAATCGTACACATGCACAGAAGCTGTGGGACCTTTAGCTGTTGGGAAGAAAGATCCAGGAAAAGTCAGATCCGCAGCCGCTCCGTAATTTATATGTGGGCTTCACGTGGTAAAGTGGTTCTGTCACACACAAAAAAAGAGCTAAGTCTTCTGTTGTGATGTGTGCATTAATCAGGGTCATACAGTACATCGTGTTTATGGTCCCTCTCGTGTGGTGTGCCAATGATGTTGATATATGATTATGCACATATACTATACGTTTTATGTATGTGGTTTTGATATATGATGATTTCAATGGCAATGTGGATATACAGTATAGTGTTGGTTAATGCTTACGTCTGGAATTAATGTAGACTATATAATGTGTATTATTATGTGTGCTCTGTAACATAATATATTATACGTCGTTAGACATACCTGGATGGAGCTTGTGGAGGCAGAACTCTCTGTCTGACCAGCTCTGAGACCTTGGGCTCTCTGCAGGCTGCAGACAAACACACACAGGGTTCCCATTAATACCTACTGACAGGCTGGCAGCTGCTTTCATTATCAATGTTGGGTTGATTAGAGGCTGCTAAAAATAGTGCTCAACTGGCAGGTGCTACAGTGTGTCCCTTGTTGATAATCACAAAGTAGAGGCACACACGCATGCACGCTCGCATGGACTCACAAAAACTCACACACACATCAGTGCCTACCTCTCACACAAAGGGGATGAGTGCCCCCCCAGGTGCCGCCAGGCTGGCAGGTGCGTCTGGCGTCACCACTCAGAGCGTAGGAGTGATTACAAAAGAAATCCACGGTCTCTGGCACCAGCCCTGGCACTACCTGCTGGTACCCATGGTAGAGCTGTGGGAGAGGGGGACAGCTCTCCTCTGGAAGGAGAGACGGAGGGAAGAGAGGGGAAATAGACCAGGTGCAGAATGTAAGATAGATAGGTGGAGAGCGAGCGAGAGAGTGGAGAACAAAATGTAAGATGCTAAGGGTCATTATAATATCTGTTTCAATAATGCAGTGTATCGTACAACATGCACCTGAAGTGTTTGGGGTGATTCTGAGTCTTACCACTGATGCTTTGGTTTTCTCTCTTCTCATCATCAGACTCCTCTTTAGTTGTTTTGTCAGAATCTTTTCCAGTATTTTCCTCTTCAGGTTTGTTTGTACTTGCCATTGTATCTTTAGTTGCTCCGATATCTTTGTGTGGCTTTTCCACCAGCTTCTCGGTTTCCTGACCTCCTGATGAATATGGGGTGAACTGTGTGTTGTTGTTTCTAGTTGGAATAAAAATCTTCACAATGTCTTTAGACATTGTTGTATTCATACCCTGCTCTATGTCATTGGTGCCAAACACATCCGTAACAGTGTACTCTACAGCAAATGTGTCTCCCCTAGGTTTTAACTCAGTGTAATCTATGGCAAATGTGTCTCCCCTTGGTTTTAACTCAGTGTAATCTATGGCAAATGTGTCTCCCCTTGGTTTTAAGTCATTAGGATCCACTATGTTTGGATCACTGCTTTTATCTACTGGTTCCTCTTTCTTCTTCTCTTCCTCCTGTCCTTTATCTTCCTCCACCACCACTATCTCAGGGATCTCTGTTGTCTTTCCTATCTCCCGTATCACGTCTGTGTCTCCCCCAGTATCTGGACTGCCATCTATGTCTGTGGTGGTTTTCCCCACGTCATTTTCTCTCTCTCCCTCCACTGTGTTTACAATGTCATCAGTTTCTTTATTGTCCACTTTATCCTTGGTACCTCCAGTAGGTTTATCTAGCCCAGTTTCTTTTTCTTTGTCACTCGTTTTATCCTCGTTTCGTCCTGGGATGTTAACCAGAGTAATGTCTATGTTTTTATCTTTACCATCTTTTTTACCGTCCACTGTTGTGTTCCTCAGGCCTGTGTCTGGATCTTTACCAGCCACGTCCTCTTTGATACCTGTATTATAGTCTATCTCTTTGTCTTTGGGTTTTTCAATGTCTTTGTCAGTGTCTTTCTCTTTTTCTGCATCCTTTTCTTTGTCCTTTTCTCTATCTCTTGCTTTGTCATTTCCTTTGTCTTTGCCTGGTTCAGCAAGTGTATTATTCACTGTAAGAAAAAAAGAGAGAAAACAAGTGAATTTCTGGATTGAAATAAGTGTTGTTATACAGTTGGCTAACCATTCTAATAACCATTCTGAATGGTTGTACACATTCTACTAGTGAAATATTATCAATTGCCTGGTCATGTAGTCATAGTCATTCCTAATAATAGTAGGTCCACCTTTGATGTCTATCAACACCTGTTCCCACTGTCTCCAAACTCTGATTCCCATCATGCCTTGCTCTGATCCTAACCTTTACCACATGTGGGGGGTGTTCCGCTCCAGGTGTTGTTGGGCAAACAGGTCCTCTGGTGCGTCCCGCTCAGCTTGTAGGGCCGGTAGCACAGGTACTGCAGGGCTATGATGACATCATTGGGCCCGTACACTAGGAAGTGGTCTCCATGGACAGGCTTGGCTGGGATGGCACATAATTTCACCATAGGCACTGCAGAGGAACACAGATAACATGTAGGACCAGTGATGCTGGGAGTCAGATTGTCAGACACTGTTGAATTTGCAGATGAGTTGTAAATATGTTTATTCCTTAGAGGAGCTGTTGTGTTAACATGTCTCAAATGGTATTGTATAAAACAAACCTACAGTGTCAAGGTCTCTTAGGTCAATCAGGTTGGATTTTTCACCAAGCATCTAAATTGTTCGTTGTGCTGTGCCCCTCTCTCTCTGGCCTCTTACCACACTGGGGGGCAGGGGCGCTCCAGGTGCCATCCTGGAGGCAGATGGCGGTGCGGATCCCCCTCAGCTCGAACCCAGGGTCACAGCGGAACGTGACTCGCGTCCCTGAGTGATGGAATATCCCCTCTGTGGAGCCATGGACAGGTACTGGGGGCCTCCTGCACCCTACAACTGGAAGGACACAAAAGCATATGTACAAAGTCATTAGGAGACCTCAGAATGTAGTGCTACACACACACACTGAAATATAAACAACCCTCCTCACACATTCTTATTTAATTGGATATCACAATTTCGTGATATCCAAATACAATCTTGTGTCATCACTGCAACTACCCAACAGGCTCGAGAGAGGCATAGGTCGAGTCATGCGTCCTCCGAAACATGACCCGCCAAACCGCTCTTCTGAACACCCGCCCGCTTAACCCAGAAGCCAGCTGCACCAATGTGTTGGAGGAAACACGATTCAACTGACGACCGAAGTCAGCCTGCCGGCGCCTGGCCCGCCACATGGAGTTGCTAGAGTACGATGAGCCAAGCCAAGTAAACAATGCCCGACTGTGAAAGAGAACTTGATTGACACAAATAGCACACATCAACTTGTAATTCACCATTGGGTCTCCTCTCTCTGATCTGGAACCAAGCTAAATACCAATCACACACATGTCTGCACAAACACATGCACACACCTACACACACCTACACAGACTTATTATGTTCATTCTATATCACTCTGGCCTTACTGTGACTATTGGGGCACAGCATTGCAGGACCCGCCCCATGCCTCTCTCCCTCTCTCTGGCCGTGGTCTGACAGCAGTGTAGTCCAAAACCATCAGAGGAACACTCCCTATAATCACTGTCTCCCTGCCATCCAGTGTTTCCACCCTTCAGTTGAGCCGCACGTGGGACGGGACAGGGGAAATTCGCTTGGAATTCCAGACATGGAAAATAAAAAACGTGCACAACCCTATTGAGTCATTTTCTTATTGGAAATACAGCTAAAATGTATAGGGATGTTGAATTGAGAACCAATCATGTCCTCTGTTTGCCCACACCCAAGTCCTCCCATACCAGTGTCTGTCTGTCTGTCTGTCTGTCTGTCTGTCTGTCTGTCTGTCTGTCTGTCTGTCTGTCTGTCTGTCTGTCTGTCTGTCTGTCTGTCTGTCTGTCTGTCTGTCTGTGTCTGTCTGTGTCTGTCTGTGTCTGTCTGTCTGTGTCTGTCTGTCTGTCTGTCTGTCTGTCTGTCTGTCTGTCTGTCTGTCTGTCTGTCTGTCTGTCTGTCTGTCTGTCTGTCTGTCTGTCTCCGCCAGTATATCTCCCACTGGGCTCTCTCTACTTGGATGAGTCATAGTGCCATTATGAAGGAATGCTAACAGAGGATGTTATGATTAAAGAAGCACAATTAATTCACCACTAAGTCCTGTCAACGTCTCGGAAACTATGGTTCAATATTCTTAGTCTAAAATAAAGACTGCATCGGACATATACAGAGAGTTAGGAAAGAATCCTTTCTTGAAATCATGTTATTCTGACAAAGGTTGTATACGACATTAGTGTTATCCTAAATCTACCTCACAAATGAGCAGTCCATCCCTCCTCACGGGAATACCAGATGGATGAAATTCCATCCCTCCACTTCTCCTATGCGTTTTATGATCTCCTCTCATCCAATGGAAAAGCTGCCTCATATTATAGAAGCAGTTTTGTTCAACATTAGTTGAATAGACTCAATTTTAGCCCTGAAAAAATTACAAGGCTCTTGGCCCGGGCTGTTTTTCACAGGGTCCGGGGGGAGGACAGGGGCGGGTGGAGGGGTGTGATGCTGGGTAAGGAAACCTAGGCCTGAGTCCAGACGGCCATAAAGAAGCAGGGTTGTGGTGGAGCTGTGGACAGAAGGAGCTCCAGCTATACAGGGCCCTGTTGGAGCCCTCTCAGGACGAGGTAGAGGGCTGCCTGGCATGGTTTGGTTGGCAGGCAGGTGACTGACCCAGATTCAGATGGGCTGAGGGAAGCTTAGCCTAGCTTAGTCTTGCTCACTTATTTTCCATTTGCTCATATCTGTCATTCTCTCTCTCACTCTCTCTTCCTCTCTGCCTCTCTCTCTCGCTCTCGTCATTCGCGCTGGGTCGGTCTTTCTCTCCAAGATGTTTACTATCCATACATACAGTAAACTCAGATGGTGAGGTGCAGTTTCATGAAGTCAGAATTCTGTCAGGTGGTCATAGTGGTTTATTGACCATCTGTCGACATGGGACACAGCTCATGTTCGTGCTGATTGCACAGGGCTAGAGAGGGAGATGACAGCAGGGAATAGGGAGATGACATTTACATTTACATTTAAGTCATTTAGCAGACGCTCTTATCCAGAGCGACTTACAAATTGGTGCATTCACCTTATGATATCCAGTGGAACAGCCACTTTACAATAGTGCATCTAAATCTTTTAAGGGGGGGGGGGGGGGGGGGTTTAGAAGGATTACTTTATCCTATCCTAGGTATTCCTTAAAGAGGTGGGGTTTCAGGTGTCTCCGGAAGGTGGTGATTGACTCCGCTGACCTGGCGTCGTGAGGGCGTCGTTGTTCCACCATTGGGGTGCCAGAGCAGCGAACAGTTTTGACTGGGCTGAGCGGGAACTGTACTTCCTCAGAGGTAGGGAGGCGAGCAGGCCAGAGGTGGATGAACGCAGTGCCCTTGTTTGGGTGTAGGGCCTGATCAGAGCCTGAAGGTACGGAGGTGCCGTTCCCCTCACAGCTCCGTAGGCAAGCACCATGGTCTTGTAGCGGATGCGAGCTTCAACTGGAAGCCAGTGGAGAGAGCGGAGGAGCGGGGTGACGTGAGAGAACTTGGGAAGGTTGAACACCAGACGGGCTGCGGCGTTCTGGATGAGTTGTAGGGGTTTAATGGCACAGGCAGGGAGCCCAGCCAACAGCGAGTTGCAGTAATCCAGACGGGAGATGACAAGTGCCTGGATTAGGACCTGCGCCGCTTCCTGTGTGAGGCAGGGTCGTACTCTGCGAATGTTGTAGAGCATGAACCTACAGGAACGGGCCACCGCCTTGATGTTAGTTGAGAACGACAGGGTGTTGTCCAGGATCACGCCAAGGTTCTTAGCGCTCTGGGAGGAGGACACAATGGAGTTGTCAACCGTGATGGCGAGATCATGGAACGGGCAGTCCTTCCCCGGGAGGAAGAGCAGCTCCGTCTTGCCGAGGTTCAGCTTGAGGTGGTGATCCGTCATCCACACTGATATGTCTGCCAGACATGCAGAGATGCGATTCGCCACCTGGTTATCAGAAGGGGGAAAGGAGAAGATTAATTGTGTGTCGTCTGCATAGCAATGATAGGAGAGACCATGTGAGGTTATGACAGAGCCAAGTGACTTGGTGTATAGCGAGAATAGGAGAGGGCCTAGAACAGAGCCCTGGGGGACACCAGTGGTGAGAGCACGTGGTGAGGAGACAGATTCTCGCCACGCCACCTGGTAGGAGCGACCTGTCAGGTAGGACGCAATCCAAGCGTGGGCCGCGCCGGAGATGCCCAACTCGGAGAGGGTGGAGAGGAGGATCTGATGGTTCACAGTATCAAAGGCAGCCGATAGGTCTAGAAGGATGAGAGCAGAGGAGAGAGAGTTAGCTTTAGCAGTGCGGAGCGCCTCCGTGACACAGAGAAGAGCAGTCTCAGTTGAATGACTAGTCTTGAAACCTGACTGATTTGGATCAAGAAGGTCATTCTGAGAGAGATAGCAGGAGAGCTGGCCAAGGACGGCACGTTCAAGAGTTTTGGAGAGAAAAGAAAGAAGGGATACTGGTCTGTAGTTGTTGACATCGGAGGGATCGAGTGTAGGTTTTTTCAGAAGGGGTGCAACTCTCGCTCTCTTGAAGACGGAAGGGACGTAGCCAGCGGTCAAGGATGAGTTGATGAGCGAGGTGAGGTAAGGGAGAAGGTCTCCGGAAATGGTCTGGAGAAGAGAGGAGGGGATAGGGTCAAGCGGGCAGGTTGTTGGGCGGCCGGCCGTCACAAGACGCGAGATTTCATCTGGGGAGAGAGGGGAGAAAGAGGTCAAAGCACAGGGTAGGGCAGTGTGAGCAGAACCAGCGGTGTCGTTTGACTTAGCAAACGAGGATCGGATGTCGTCAACCTTCTTTTCAAAATGGTTGACGAAGTCATCCGCAGAGAGGGAGGAGGGGGGGGGAGGGGGAGGAGGATTCAGGAGGGAGGAGAAGGTGGCAAAGAGCTTCCTAGGGTTAGAGGCAGATGCTTGGAATTTAGAGTGGTAGAAAGTGGCTTTAGCAGCAGAGACAGAAGAGGAAAATGTAGAGAGGAGGGAGTGAAAGGATGCCAGGTCCGCAGGGAGGCGAGTTCTCCTCCATTTCCGCTCGGCTGCCCGGAGCCCTGTTCTGTGAGCTCGCAATGAGTCGTCGAGCCACGGAGCAGGAGGGGAGGACCGAGCCGGCCTGGAGGATAGGGGACATAGAGAGTCAAAGGATGCAGAAAGGGAGGAGAGGAGGGTTGAGGAGGCAGAATCAGGAGATAGGTTGGAGAAGGTTTGAGCAGAGGGAAGAGATGATAGGATGGAAGAGGAGAGAGTAGCGGGGGAGAGAGAGCGAAGGTTGGGACGGCGCGATACCATCCGAGTAGGGGCAGAGTGGGAAGTGTTGGATGAGAGCGAGAGGGAAAAGGATACAAGGTAGTGGTCGGAGACTTGGAGGGGAGTTGCAATGAGATTAGTGGAAGAACAGCATCTAGTAAAGATGAGGTCAAGCGTATTGCCTGCCTTGTGAGTAGGGGGGGAAGGTGAGAGGGTGAGGTCAAAAGAGGAGAGGAGTGGAAAGAGGGAGGCAGAGAGGAATGAGTCAAAGGTAGACGTGGGGAGGTTAAAGTCACCAAGAACTGTGAGAGGTGAGCCATCCTCAGGGAAGGAACTTATCAAGGCGTCAAGCTCATTGATGAACTCTCCAAGGGAACCTGGAGGGCGATAAATGATAAGGATGTTAAGCTTGAAAGGGCTGGTAACTGTGACAGCATGGAATTCAAAGGAGGCGATAGACAGATGGGTCAGGGGAGAAAGAGAGAATGTCCACTTGGGAGAGATGAGGATCCCAGTGCCACCACCCCGCTGACCAGAAGCTCTCGGGGTGTGCGAGAACACGTGGGCAGACGAGGAGAGAGCAGTAGGAGTAGCAGTGTTATCTGTGGTAATCCATGTTTCCGTCAGTGCCAAGAAGTCGAGGGACTGGAGGGAAGCATAGGCTGAGATGAACTCTGCCTTGTTGGCCGCAGATCGGCAGTTCCAGAGGCTGCCGGAGACCTGGAACTCCACATGGGTCGTGCGCGCTGGGACCACCAGGTTAGGGTGGCAGCGGCCACGCGGTGTGAAGCGTTTGTATGGTCTGTGCAGAGAGGAGAGAACAGGGATAGACAGACACATAGTTGACAGGCTACAGAAGAGGCTACGCTAATGCAAAGGAGATTGGAATGACAAGTGGACTACACGTCTCGAATGTTCAGAAAGTTAAGCTTACGTTGCAAAAATCTTATTGACTAAAATGATTAAAATGATGCAGTACTGCTGGCTGGTGAAGTAGGCTAGCTAGCAGTGGCTGCGTTGTTGACTTTGTTTGAAAGTGTTGCTGGCTAGGTAGCCTCGATAACTGGCTAGGTAACCTCGATAACTGGCTAGATAATTACTCTAAACTACACAATTATCTTAGATACAAGGACAGCAAAGACAACTATGTAGCTAGCTAACACTACACTAATCAAATCGTTCCGTTGTACTGTTTCGGTAGAAGTTGGCTAGCTGGCTAGCTAGCAGTGTTGACAACGTTAGGACGGCGAAAATAGCTGGCTAGCTGACTTTGTTTGAAAGTGGAGCTGGCTAGGTAACCTCGATAACTGGCTAGATAATTACTCTAAACTACACAATTATCTTAGATACAAAGACAGCAAAGACAACTATGTAGCTAGCTAACACTACACTAATCAAATCGTTCCGTTGTACTGTTTCGGTAGAAGTTGGCTAGCTGGCTAGCTAGCAGTGTTGACAACGTTAGGACGGCGAAAATAGCTGGCTAGCTGACTTTGTTTGAAAGTGGAGCTGGCTAGGTAACCTCGATAACTGGCTAGATAATTACTCTAAACTACACAATTATCTTAGATACAAAGACAGCAAAGACAACTATGTAGCTAGCTAACACTATACTAATCAAATCGTTCCGTTGTAATGATTCGGTAGAGGTTGGCTAGCTGGCTAGCTAGCAGTGTTGACAACGTTAGAAGATGACAGCAGGGAATAGGGAGATGACAGCAGGGAATAGGGAGATGGCCAGTAGGGAATAGGGAGATGATCAGTGATTGACTTATTGTTGTAAGCACTAATGGGACTCTCTGAAGAGATGGTCATGGGAGAATTCCAACATAGATACTCTGCATGCTTGTTGTCTGAGGTCTTTGTTTTAACTGTACTATACAGCTGGAAGACACCAGTAACACAAGTCACATCACCTCTGTGAATAGTTTGACCCAAAGTTTAGTGTACACACCATTCTCACACCTCTGTCCAGTGTAGCCAGCCAGACAGCCACAGTGGTAGGAGTGGGACGTGTCCAGGATACAGGTTCCATCATGGAGACAGGGGGAGGAGCTGCATGCTGAAAACACACAGGAGCAGAAAGGATGCTTAGACACATGACATGGGCTACATAACAGTAGTTAAAAAATATACAAATAATTGCAGGCTTTCCTCGCTCCCACCCTTCATCTGCACTAATCAAAGGAGACCAGGAGAGGAACCATTGATCTGTCCTGAGTATTGATCTGAAATACAGTCAAAGTTTGTGGTGGATTGTTTATTTTGGGGATATGGCAAAAAATGTATCAACTGTATATAGGTGAGAAAATACTTTGGTGTTTAAATTCATGCCTACTCTCCAACACCCATCCCCAAAATGTACAGTAGCCTGTGGTAAGTATTTTTTGGCTTGAGTGGAGTGCTTGGAGTACTGTGTTACCATGTGTGTTCATGGTGATTGGGTTTGAATGAGGAGCTGAGTGACAGGTTAAGTTGGTACTTATGTGGTTTCTCTCTTAGGCTGCCAAGCAGGGATTCCCTGGAATGAGTATGATAAGGGTGTGCTCTGCTTAGTTATCATAACAGCCATAAGTTAACATTCAGGTTGCTACCGAAGCCCTCAAGTATTTTTCTAAACTTTCCCAACTTATGATGGGATATTTGCAAACCACAATATATTCCCAGATCTTATTCATCAATTTGCCAACTTTAGGTACTAAATCTACTCTGGGAGGTACTGTTCCTACCTGAGCTTTCTTGGAAGGTGGCGAAGAAGCCGTCAAAGTTCTTATAGCCATCGGCTACAAACAGGACGTGTAGGGAGTTGCCAGAGCTCTGGATTGGAGCAGGCCTGTTGTTCCCACAGAACCGACCAATCACACGAGAGTTGATACTGTCACCATCACGCACCTCGATGTAGTCGTAGCGACAGGAATGGTCAAACTCCAGGCTCAGCATCATGAACCTGTGGGTGGAGAGGAAGGGATAGAGGGAGGGAGGTGGTTAGAAGTAGCTTGGGGAGACTGTTCTAAATTATTGTACCTGTAGCAGAGGTCAACTGAGTTTATTTAGTGGTTTTGACAGTTTACCTCAATGTGAAGTACTAATGGGAGTATAGGCTTTGGGGGGTTGGTTTGCGACACAAATCCACATAAATTGATCTCCACACCTTGAATAAACCTGGAAATAGATGTGTCTACAGCTAAAACATTGCAAGTGAAAAAAGTATGTATTTTGACAACGTACCTATTCTCTTGCAGTGACATTTAAAAGGTGTGTATACGGAAGCCAATTGGCACAGTTTGTTTCAGCTAGTCACATATTGTCACGTTCCTGACCTATTGTTCCTTTTTCCTTTTATTTATTTAGTTGGTCAGGGCGTGAGTTGGGGTGGGTTGTCTATGTGTGTTTTTCTATGTTGGGGTTTTGTGTTCGGCCTGGTATGATTCTCAATCAGAGGCAGCTGTAGATCGTTTGTCCCTGATTGAGAATCATACTAAGGCAGCCGGGGTTTCACGTGTGTTTTGTGGGTGGTTGTATCGCGTGTCTGTGTTATCACCACACGGGACTGTTTGCGGTTTGTCACGTTTGTTGTTTTTGTATGTTAAGTGTTCAGTCTGTTTTCATTAAACAATCATGGACACTAACCACTCTGCATATTGGTCTGATCCTTCTCGCCTCTCCTCCTCGTCCGAGGAGGAGGATTACGACGATCGTTACACATATACCATTCAGTCATCCCGTCACTCCTCTGTTTATTTCAGCCAGAAAGTTTTCATTGCAGTAGCCAGGCCTGGATTTTCCATTTAAAACCAATTAAGAGGTTTCTCTCTTGGTATATATGGTAAACATGATGTAAATGGTGTGTTATTGCACCTCGTTGCCCCCCTTGACTCTAAGTAGGGAGACTTCTCGTTCTTTCCTGCTAGAGCCCTTGTTTTACTGGAGCACTCTGAGAGGGAGCGCCTACCTGGCTTTACAGGCTCTGCCATCCTGGCTGGCACCATCTCACACCCCTGACTTTTACTACAGCCAGCAGTAGTGATTGGAACAGTGATTCCACTACTTTGCACAACCCACTTCCTTTTAAATGGAGGTGAGAATTTAATGTTTAAATTCCTCCCATTGTGGTGGAAGCGAAATCTATTACGGATATGGAATCTTTTTACCAAGGCAACACTGATGAGTACTTTTTCATACAGTCATCTTTTTTTATGCTTCCCTCGCCTGCAAAAGAGATCAATGCTAAAAACAAATTGACTCAGTCGTTATAAAAAATTAATCTGCAAGGCTTTCAGCTGAGATCATGTCTAACAAAGCTACAATTGTTACTGTATGGAACTAATGGGAGAATAATGCACTTGAGCTAAGGTGAAAAATGTAAGATATGACAATACAATTGTTAGTGACACGGACTGCAAAAACAGAACATATTTTAGACATACATTTTACAACGACAGATGTTTAACACATGTCCAGTTATAGAAAACAGACGCTATATTAATAGTCAAGCTTCAGTGCTATTAGAAACATCTTAGGGATACTTGACGTGTTCACCCTAAATTTAAGAGTACATTTGCACATAACACTCAATATGGATCCCCACAGATTTCCATCAGAGTTGTATATTTTGAACACAGTGACAAATGTATGGTATGTGTGTTTGATGCCTGTAAACATCTCATCTCATTCTTCAGAATCAGTCATCAAATACAAACGTGTGACTGGTCTGATTGTAAGTGATTGATTATAAGTTGTTGAAGTGTCATTGATGTATGATTGCTTATTAACTCAAAATGTCACACTGCCAAGCTAAATAGTATGATTGGTGAATACACTGATGTCAACTCCCACCACGCTTCATCAGCTTTCTCTGTGAATATAAGGTCATCCAGAGGTCTGTGTGGGTTTGGGACCTGTTTTAATTGGAGTTTAAAGGAATAGGATTATTGGTGAGAGAAACATATTGGTGTATATCCTTTTAATGAACATGCTTGGATTTGTGTTGGGACAGAACAGTGAGTGATGCCAGCTGGAAACAGTACAGGGAATACAGAGAACAAGGATTTGGATGCAGTGTGAGTTTACAATCTATATTGGTAGATTTAAGATCTTTGGCTCGACATACAAAGGAGAATTTTACAGACTTTGTCACAATACCAAGTTCCCCTAAGTGTTATCAAAGTCTCTTAGGTCAAGGGCGGCAGGGTAGCCTAGTGGTTAGAGTGTTGGGCTAGCAACGAAAAGGTTGAAAGTTTGAATCCCCTAGCTGACAAGGTACAACTCTGTTGTTCTACCCCTGAACAAGGCAGTTAACCCTCTGTTCCTAGGCTGTCTTTGAAAATAAGAATTTGTTCTTAACTGACTTTCCTAGTTAAAAAAAGAAAAAAGGGGGGCTTGTGCTAATTGGCCCTGGGTTTTCGTTTTCAGGAATATCTTAGGGCCTTAAAAGTATTGGCGTGCAGCATGTGTTGCTGTGTAACTCGCTGAGTCTGTTGTTGTCCGTCATTAGTACGGCAATAAATAAGTGTGATGTAGCCAAGAGTAGTGAGTAATAAATAGAAGATGGCCCTGCCAGTAAGGTTTAGCTGGCTGATGCCAAAACTCATAACTTTCCATTAGTCCAACTATGAGCAGAGCAACATGAAACAGAGAGGAGCACTATTTCATTCATGGTTTATGTGGCTTGTATGTCATAAAATACATAAAACAGCAGTATGAGGCCCTATTTCTTCACTTGGAGATATTTCATCAATCTCTTTCTGTCAATAGACCATGTCGTGTGACGATAGCCCAAGCGGGCCTGGAAACCTGTTTTATTTCTTTACTGTACTTGCAGACGCATTTTTCATCTGATCATGGAGCTTGTTTGAGCTTGGCATGGTTGTGTAGTTTAACCTGGAACTTTATGTGTATGTGAAAAATGCTAATGTTTTACTATGGATCTGTTTATTTTAACACAGAAAGCTATTACTGTATGTAATACGTATTGTGCCAACAGACTGAATGCAGCTCAATATTCAATGTGGCTTTTTTTAATGATAAAAGCCCTCAAATATATGCTTGCCTGTTCAAAGTTTTATGTATTTTGGAAAAAATACATCACATAAAAAAATACATCACATAAATGAAATGCAATGACTTTCCTCAAGACTATGAGTGGTTCCAACCTAGTCTTAAATGGGTCAAGTAATAGGAAAATATGACTAAGTGACACTTATTGTTTCACAATGCTAGACTAGCTAGAACTAGCTGTCATTTAGCAACACCAGGCTTAAATTAAAACCTCCTAAGGATCTGACCCTTTTTTCCAATTTTCGCCAAAAAATGACATACCCAAATCTAACTGCCTGTAGCTCAGGACCTGAAACAAGGATATGCATATGCTTGATACCATTTGAAAGGAAACACTTTGAAGTTTGTGGAAATGTGAAATGACTGTAGGAGAATAAAACATATTAGATCTGGTAAAAGATAATACAAACAAAAAAACATGAGTTTTCCAAATATGTTTTGTTCCATCATCTTTGAAATGCAAGAGAAAGGCCATAATATAATAAGTACATAACAATAGAGAAAATACAAAAATGGTATGGTAATATAACATTTAAGTTTACACACTCCTGGGAATGTCATACATGATGGATCATTAGCTTATACACTAACTTTCACACATCTAGATGGCTAGGCGGGATAGGTGTGGAGCCGGAGGCAGCAGGGGTTCAAACTGTAGAATCTTACATTTGAATATAAAAATTGATTTTATCAAACAAAACCGTGGTACATTTTATCACTGGGACCCTCAGGATTCAAATCAGAGCAAGATTACTGAATGTAAGTACATTATTTACCTTCAGAGGTGAATGTATCAATTGATTAAAAAGAAAATTGTTATGCACTCTCCTCAAACAATAGTATGGTATTTTTTCACTGTAATTTTACTGTAAATTGGACAGTGCAGTTAGATTAACAAGAAGTTAAGCTTTCTGCCCATATAAGACATGTCTATGTCCTGGAAAGTTTGCTGTTACTTACAACGCCATGCTAATCACATTAGCGCACATTAGCTCAACCGTCCCGGTATGGGGACACCAATCCCGTAGAGGTTTTTAAGTTCAGTGAACTAACTCGGTCTTGAAGTTCAGAGACAACCCAGGTCAAATACATGGTTGGTCACACCCACCTGAAATCGATGGTGAATCCTCGGTCCACCTGAACAGTCCACTCACAACGAGCGTTGGTCGGGTAACTCTCCAGGACTATGTGGCCCTGACGTTTACGGATCACTCCTCCACACTCTGTAAACAGGAAAAGAACCACTCAGAGTTCACACTTTACATAATTATGCAATGCAATAGGCTATTCATTTCTTGATGTAATTATATGTTACTGTAAGACAGCATACTAGTTGATCATTTGAATCATAATTTGGCCAGTTTCTGTTCAATATAAGTAAATCATTGTGTTGTGTAGCTCATACAGTGCCTTCAGAAAGTATTCACACCCCTTGACTTTTTCCACATTTGTGACTCATTTCAGTGAACTAGGTGTATGTTGCGCCTCACTACTTTTTTAGAGTATGATAGCTAAGGGTATGAAGGAAATTCTGCCATTTGATTGCAAATACGCAGAGGGAGATGAAAAGAGAACACACAGAAGGCTGTTGTATAAAACACCTGGCTCCGGATTACATCTTCAAACTAAGGGCAACCATGGCATTCATGACAGAGAGGGAGAAGGGTCCATCCATGTATACGGTTAAGATAGTCTAGCTAGCTACATTTTCAGATATTATACTTTCTAATTTTGTCAGAAAGTAATTTCATTTGAAGTTAAAACATACTGTTAGCTAGCTAGCTAATGTTAGCTGGCTGGCACGTTAGCTAATGTTACGTGTATGATCTGTCTAGTAATATTATTTGTATCGCAGAGCCATTTGCATTGCTAGTTATAGCCTAATGTTAGCTAGCTAGCCAACATTGAACCTGAATGGTTGGCTACCTGAAGATTCATGCAGGGTTGTAACATTATGAGTTGGGATTATGGTTAATTATTTAGCTAGCTAGCTACATGTCTAAACAAAATACTCTACTATGCAAGTAACAATTTCACTACACCTTCTGTAACCTGTGCATGTGACAAATCAACTTAGATTTTATTTGAAATAGTATGTGTTTACCAGAGACGGTAATGTGAAGAATGTGACCTGCACCAAAGTCAAATTAGAATATAACATTAGGTCAATGAGACAGTGTCCAACTTCTAAAATTCTCCGGTAGAAAACCCTGCTTTTCTTTTGTCACACTCACACCCGTAAGCTATTTTCTGTAAAAAATAATGGCTCGCCATTAACTTGTAAATAATGATTTGTTGTGAGTTTATTTTTCTGTAATAATGAAGACAAATGAGCTAAAGTGAAGACGTTGTCAGCTATACGGCATGGTCATTATTTGAACTGGCTAGCTAGCTAACTTAACATTAGCTAGCTAGCTAACAAGCTAAAAACAAACCAAAACATTGTTTAGAAAAGTTGCTTTTAGTTGCCTGGTTTGCTAGATTGAGATACACTAAATACATTTTTAAACGGGTGGATTTATTGGTGTTAAAATACACTACAGGAGTTATGCTATTTTGTACCACCAGGCTGCTGATGTCATGCAGCCTGTAGTTTTTGTGTTTATACTTTTTCAAAACGACAACGACAAGTTTGATGTCGGACAACAATAGCATGTTCATGATGTCACTGCAACAACTGTCAATAGACATAGTATAAACCAGCCCTGTCTTGAAATCTTTGGTTGTTTAGTACTTGGCCTCACTTCTTATGGCTGCAGGGGCAGTATTGAGTAGCTTGGATGAAAGGTGCACAGAGGTGCCCAGAGTAAACGGCCTGCTCCTCAGTCATAGTTGCTAATATATGCATATTATTATTAGTATTGAATAGAAAACACTCTGAAGTTTCTAAAACTGTTTGAATTATGTCTGTGAGTATAACAGAACTCATATGGCAGGCAAAAACCTGAGAAGTTCCACTTCCTGTTTGGATTTTTTCTGAGGCTGGTAGATTTTCAACCAAGATCCCATTGAAATTACAGCGAGATATGGATGAGTTTTCACTTCCTACGGCTTCCACTAGATGTCAACAGTCAATAGAACTTTGTCTGATGACTCTAATGTGAAGGGGGGCCGAAGGAGACAGGAATGATTCACCACTGCCATGAGGTGACCACGCATTGAACACGCGCGTTCATGTGAGAGGCAGCTCCGTTCCATCGCTCAACTGAAGTCAATGTAATTCTCCGGTTGGAACATTATTCAAGATGTATGTTAACAACATTCTAAAGATTGATTCAATACATCGTTTGACATGTTTCTACTGACTGTTACGGAACTTTTGGACATTTCGTCACGTTATAGTGGACGCGCTTTGTGACTTTGGAATTGTTTACCAAACGCGCTAACCAAAGTAGCTAATTGGACATAAATAACGGACATTATCGAACAAATCAAGCATTTATTGTGGACCTGGGATTCCTAGGACTGCATTCTGATGAAGTTCATCAAAGGTAAGGAAACATTTATCATGTATTTTCTGGTTTCTGTAGACTCCAACATGGCGGCTAATTTTACTATTGTTCTGAGCTCCGTCTCAGATTATTGCATGGTTTGCTTTTTCCGTAAAGTTTTTTTGAAATCTGACACAGCGGTTGCATTAAGGAGAGGTATATCTATAATTCCATGTGTATAACTTGTATTATCATCTACATTTATGATGAGTATTTCTGTTGAAACGATGTGGCTATGCACTATCACTGGATGTTTTTGGAACTAGTGAATGTAACGCGCCAATGTAAACTCAGATTTATTTATATAAATATGAACTTTATCAAACAAAACATGCATGTATTGTGTAACATGAAGTCCTATGAGTGTCATCTGATGAAGATCAAAGGTTAGTGATTAATTTTAGATATATTTCTGCTTTTTGTGACTGCTATATTTCGCTGGAAAAATGGCTGTGCTTATTGTGGTTTGGTGTGACCTAACATAATCGTTTGTAGTGCTTTCGCTGAAAAGCATATTTTAAAATCTGACATTTTGGTGGGATTAACAACAAGATTACCTTTAAAATGGTATAAGACACATGTATGTCTGAGGAATTTTAATTATGAGATTTCTGTTTTTTGAATTTGGCGCCCTGCACTTTCACTGGCTGTTGTCATATCATCCCGTTAGCGGGATTGCAGCCATAAGAAGTTAAAGAGATGGGTGGGACTAAGGTTTAAGAGGGTGTGAACGATGCTGAATGTGTGTAGACAAAGGAGAGCTCTCCAGTAGGTTTACCAAAACATTCAAGTGAGGTTACAAATGTATCAACTTTCAAAGCAGAATTACTTTTACATTGTTCCTCAACTGTAGTGTATGATATACCATTGTCTAGTTCTGAGTCTCTACTTTTATCCAATGTAAAAACTACAATTTCAAATTTTGCGACATAAGACCGAGGTCGGTCACATTTTGTTGTGTTACTGCCTGAACTTAAAATTGATTATATTGAGATTTTGTGACACAAATCTACACACAGTACCCCATAATGTCAAAGTGGAATTATGTTTTTAGAATGTTTGCCAATTAATTAAAAATGAAGAGCTAAAATGTCTTGAGTCAGTAAGTATTCAACCCTTTTGTTATGGCAAGCTTAAATAAGTTCAGAAGTAAAGTAACAAGTCACATAATACGTTGTATGGACTCACTCTGTGTGCAATAATAGTGTTTAACATGATTTTTAAAGGACTACCCCATCTTTGTACCCAAAACATCCAAGTATTTGTAACTTCCCTCAGTCAAGCAGTGTATTTCACGACAAAGACCAGGGAGGTATTACAAGGCCTCACAAAGAAAGGCACCTATTGGTAGATGGGTAAAAATAAAATAAAGGAGACACTGAATATCCCTTTGAGCATGGTGAAGGTATGAATGACATTTTGGATGGTGTATCTATATACACAGTTACTACAAAGATACAGGCACCCTTCCTAACTCAGTTGCCAGGGGGGAAGGAAACCGCTCAGGGATTTCACCATGAGGCCAATGGTGATATTAAAACAGTTACAGAGTTTAATGGCTGTGATAGGAGATAACTGAGGATGGATCAAAAACATTGTAATTACTCCGCAATCCTAACATAAATGACAGAGTGGAAAGAAGGAAGCCTATGCACAATAAAAATATTCCAAAACATGCATCCTGTTTGCAATAAGGCACTAAAGTAATACTGAATACAAAGTGTTATGTTTTGGGCAAATGCAACACATGACTGAGTACGTGTTTTCACGCATGGTGGTGGCTACATCATATTATGGGTGTGCTTGTCATTGGCAAGGGCTATATAGTTTTGTTTTGGGTAAAAATAAACAGAATAGAGCTAAGCACAGGTAAGATCCAAGAGGAAAACTTGGTTCAGTCTGCTTCCCACCAGACACTGGGAGAGAAATTCAC
Organism: Salvelinus namaycush; assembly: GCF_016432855.1. Taxonomy (NCBI): domain Eukaryota; kingdom Metazoa; phylum Chordata; class Actinopteri; order Salmoniformes; family Salmonidae; genus Salvelinus; species Salvelinus namaycush. The sequence goes on along the minus strand of NC_052327.1, from coordinate 40,627,995 downwards.
CTTTCAGCAGGACAATAACCTAAAACACTAGGCCAAGTGTTTACTTACCAAGACAACATGGAATATTCCTAAGTGGCCTAGTCACAGTTTGATTGAAATTCGCTTGAAACTCTATTGCAAGACTTGAAAATAGCTGTCTGGCAATGGTTAACAACTTGACAGAGCTTTAAGAATTTTTTAAAGAATAATGGGAAACTATCTTACACTCCAGGTGTGCAAATCCCTTAGCGACGTACCCAGAAAGACTCACAGCTGTAATCGATGCCAAAGGTGATTCTAACATGTATTGACGCAGGGGGTTGAATACTTACAGTATCTAATCAATATATATTAGTGTAGAAATGTATGTAAAAAAAATATACAGTTGTTGTCGGAAGTTTACATAAACTTAGGTTGGAGTCATTAAAACTCGTTTTTCAACCACTCCACAAATTTCTTGTTAACAAACTATAGTTTTGGCAAGTCAGTTAGGACATCTACTCTGTGCATGACACCAGTAATTTTTCCAACAATTGTTTACAGACAGATTATTTCACTTATAATTCACTGTATCACAATTCCAGTGGGTCAGGAGTTTACATACACTAAGTTGACTGTGCCTTCAAACAGCTTGGAAAATTCCAGAAAATTATGTCATGGCTTTAGAAGATTCTGATAGGCTAATTGACATCATTTGAGTCAATTGGAGGTGTACCTGTGGATGTATTTCAAGGCCTACCTTAAAACTCAGTGCCTCTTTGCTTGACATCATGGGAAAATCAAAAGAAATCAGCCAAGACCTCAGAAAATAAATTGCAGACCTCCACAAGTCTGGCTCATCCTTGGGAGCAATTTACAAATGCCTGAAGGTGCCACGTTCATCTGTACAAACAATAGTACGCAAGTATAAACACCATAGGACCACGCAGCCGTCATACCGCTCAGGAAGGAGACGCGTTCTGTCTCCTAGAGATGAACGTACTTTGGTGCGAAAAGTGCAAATCAATCCCAGAAGAACAGCAAAGGACCTTGTGAAGATGCTGGAGGAAACTTATATCGACATAACCTGAAAGGCCGCTCAGCAAGGAAGAAGCCACTGCTCCAAAACCGCCATTAATAAAGACAGACTACAGTTTGCAACTGCACATGGGGACGAAGATCATACTTTTTGGAGAAATGTCCTCTGTTCTGATGAAACAAAAATAGGACTGTTTGGCCATAATGACCATCGTTATGTTTGGAGGAAAAAGGGGGATGCTTGCAAGCCGAAGAACACCATCCCAACCGTGAAGCACGGGGGTGGCAGCATCATGTTGTGGGGATGCTTTGCTGCAGGAGGGACTGGTGCACTTCACAAAATAGATGGCATCATGAGGAAAGAGAATTATGTGGATATATTAAAGCAACATCTCAAGACATCAGTCAGGAAGTTAAAGCTTGGTCGGAAATGGGTCTTCCAAATGGACAATGACCCCAAAGTTGTGGCAAAATGGCTTAAGGACAACAATGTGTATACAGTATGTATGATTTATTCCACTCGATCGTTAACAATAAATGACAATTAAATCAATTGTAGTCCGACAAGTCAAGGGGTGTGAACACTTTCTGAAGGCACTGATCTACAGTACACACAATACCCCATAATGTCAAAGTGGAATTATGTTTTTAGAAATGTTTACAAATTACACTGTATGTTTTTGCCTTGTAGAGTTGAGGAATTGCATGTTGGTTACTAGTTACATAGTAAGAAAATGGTATACACTCGTAGATAAAAGGGTTCCAAAAGGGTTCTTCGGCTGTCCCCATAGGATAACCATTTTTGGTTCCAGGTGGAACACTTTTGGGTTCAATGTAGAACCCTCTGTGTAAAGGGTTCTACCTGGAACCAAAAAGGGTTCTCCTATGGGCTCAGCCAAAGAACCCATTTAGTTTCTAGATAGCACATACAAAATACATGAAAAAAAGAATACATTTCAAGTGGGAGACAAAATAAAACTGCAGGCTGGAAAAAATATACAAAATACGCAGAAACCACAGGCCTGCGGCCTAGAGCCGCAAATACATGCCAAGTTTCTGCTGTTGATGAAAAGTCTTTCTACCTGTGCCTCACAGCACATTTTGTTATTTGCATATTGTTAAAGCTATACTCCAGACATGACATATCACATGGTATTGTGAGATTCCAGGATATTGATTAACAGTGTCTTGACTTGTCATTTCAGCTCATTGAATGATAAAACCCTGCGGCATTTGGGTTTCATCCACCCAACATACGGTTGTGCCAGACGTCTCTCCTATAGTACACTGAACAAAAATATAAACACAACATGTAAGGTCACAGAAATGTTCCATTCGCATAAAAAGCTTATTTATCTAACATTTTGTGCACACATTTGTTTACATCCATGTTAGTGAGCATTTCTCCTTTGCCAAGATAATCCATCCACCTGACAGTTGTGGCATATCAAGAAGATGATTAAACAGCATGATCATTACACAGGTGAACCTTATATAATGATCAACACAATGCTACAGATGTCACAAGTTTTGAGGGAGCGTAAAATTGGCATGCTGACTGCAGGAATGTCCACCAAATCTGTTGCCAGAGAATATAATGTTAATTTCTCCACCATAAGCAGCCTCCAATGTTGTTTTAGAGAAATTGGCAGTACGTCCAACCGGCCTCACAACCACAGACCAAGTGTATGGCGTCATGTGGGCGAGTGCTTTGCTGATGTCAACATTGTGAATAGAGTGCCCCATGGTGGCGGTGGGGTTATGGTGTGGGCAGGCATAAACTACAGACAACGAACGAAATGGCATTTTATCGTATGCAATTTGAATGCACAGAGATAACGTAACGAGATCCTAAGGCCCATTGTCATGCCATTCATCCGCCTCATGTTTCAGCATGATAATGCACGGCCCCATGTTGCAAGGATTTGTATACAATTCCTGGAAGCTGAAAATGTTCCAGTTCTTCCATGGCCTGCATACTCAGTAGAACTGTCACCTATTGAGCATGTTTGGGATGCTCTGGATTGACGTGTACGACAGTATGTTCCAGTTCCCGGCAATAACCAGTTACTTCACACAGCCATTGAAGAAGAGTGGGACTACATTCCACAGGCCACAATCAACAACCTGATCCACTATGAGAACGAGATGTGTCACGCTACATGAGGCAAATGGTGGTCACACCAGATCCTGACTGTTTTTCTGAACCACACCCCTACCTCTTTTTTAAAGTTATCTGTGAACAACAGATTCGTATCTGTATTCCTATTCATATGAAATCCATAGATTAGGGCCTAATGAATGTATTTCAATTGACATATTTGTTTATATGAACTGTAATTCAGCACAATCTTAGAAATTGTTGCATGTTGCATTTCTATTTTGGTTCAGTTTAATTAACTGGCTTGTAGGTAGAAGGCATGGAAGGGAAGCTAGTAGAAGTTGCCTATAACCTTGATACAGGGTGAGATATTATTTAATCCCCCTGATGGTTTTTGTTTGAACTGGGGGAATAAGGTAAACTGATCCTAGATCTGTGGTTAAGGGTGAGTTTTACCCGTAACCATGCTGGGAGGTAATGTGGGTAGAGGTATATGGGAGAAGGAGTGAACTCACTCAAGCAGTCACCACCTGACCAGCCGGGTCGACACTCAGCACAGTACTTCCCCTTGACGAAGAAATCATCTCTGGGCCCCCATGTCCCATTGTTACACCCCTTACAGTTCTCAAATATGCTGCAACCTAAGACAGAGAGAGGAGAGGAAAGAAAAGAAAAGAAAGAGGGTGAATGCGAGGAGAAAGAGACAAAGAGTGAGAGGTTATATAGTGCTGATTGAACACTAAAACATCTAAAACCTCTTCACCATAAGGGTGATGCATTCAGTCACAGTCTTGGTTTGACCGTTCCCAATGACTGTTCGGTTACAATCAGCCACATACGTCTACTGTATTCCCCTTAGTGCCTGTTTGCTCTTTAGCTCAGTCCTGCTAAACTCATCAGGCTCATCATCTACTGTACCAGGGTAACAAAACCTCAAAAACACATGTGTTCTTCCTGAAATAGAAATGTCCAGAAAACCCCCAGAAGGACTGAGTTTCAGATATATTTTCACTTTGGGGGTTCTGTGGTGCTCTGCAGTGCAGACATCCTGAGGACAGGCTGGGAGTCAGAGATATGGGTGTCAGAGATGCAGCAGCAGGACAAATAAACACCAACAGGTATCAGTGTAAACATCACATGACTTTAGCATGTGTCCTCCTCCATACAGTATCCTCCGAGTGGAAAGGAATGCGCGTGCGTGTGTATCTGTCAATAATGTGTGGGTGTCTGGCCAATAGTTCAAGCCGAGGAGTACATGTGATGTGAAGATGAAGCAGATGAAGAATATATGTTGATAAAGAGAAAGTATTAGCATATTCCCATTGGTCAATAATTCATGCAACAACTTGTGGTGAAATATTATATCTACTCATTGTGCTTTTTCAGCAATATGTTTTCTCTTAGGTTATTTATGCTGTATTAACCTTGTTATTGCCAACAGACCTCCCACACAGAGTAAATACACAACAGGAGAGCAAACATAGAGGTGTGAAGGAAAATGTTATGTTTGTGCTTTTCTCATAACCAATTCGACTGGGTTGCATGCAACTGACTGATTGATCGTGCCTGGGAGGAATCCTCTCAATCGGTATAAGCAATTTGTCAGTACGCCCAGAACATTGTTTTGAGAACCAAAGGGGGTGTCTCAGTTTCAAGGTCTCAGCTTGGAGAGAAGAAGCCTTTTGAGCAGTGCTTAATTTGTAAATCAGAAGGTGCCGGAACAAAAGTGAGTGCTAGAGGGGGGTGACCTGGGGACTTCTGAGGCATCAGAAAGCATGGGGGAAAAAATTATTTTATTATATAGCGTTGCATGCATATCATTGCATTTGCGGTAGTGGCATAGAGCAGTAGAGTACAATAGAGGCACTTACAGAAGTTGCACACATGAGGAACATTTTTAGTAGCCAAGGGTCCAGGAAATTGTTGGCCTTTTAAAAACACATTTCATGCAATTCTACGTCATTTTACTTTAGACTTTGGCAGAATCCTTTTTAATACTGCACAAATGATCGAAATTGCACTGACAATCTCATAATCTGAGATCAATAAAAACAACATTGTCTTGAATCCATCAATAGCCTAAGCCTAGGTGTGTGGAGACATTATATTGTAGGCTACAATATGAGGATGAAATTATAGTCCAAAAAAATGCTTTCCAGTTTCACTGGCGATTGTTGATGCGCTCGTGCCAAAAGCCTACCCGCTCTCTTTTGTAAAACAATATTTGGAAGTTGATCAAATATTTCGGTAGCCTTCCAGTATAGTCTTCTCTTTTCAGCAGGAGTCATTGCTTTCCAACCTGTGTTTTCCCTCGACTGTATTTGAAATTGTCACGCCCTGACCTTAGAGAGCCTTTTTATGTCTCTATTTGATTTGGTCAGGGTGTGATTTGGGGTGGGCATTCTACGTTTTTGTTTTCTATGATTTTGTATTTCTATGTTTTGGCCGGGTATGGTTCTCAATCAGGGACAGCTGTCTATCGTTGTCTCTGATTGGGAACCATACTTAGGTAAGTTGTGTGGGAAGTTAACTTTGTTTGTGGCACATAGCCCCTAAGCTTCACGGTTGTTTTGTATTGTTTATTGTTTTTGTCGGCGTCATTTCTAATTAAAAGGAATATGTCAACTGTGCTTATGTCTGCGTAATGAGAAAGTAGGGAAAAAATGAAAACTTCTGACTATTTCTGGTCTAGTGATCGATTACAAATGAGTTCGCTGCACACAGTTACATAGTTACAAAGAGGAGATTCTCCTGATTAAAATGGTGCCTGACTTGAAAAAATCTAAATATACACATTGTGAGATATTTGGCGAAATAGACCGGCATTCCTCTCCATAGGAAAACAATGGGGTGAGCTCAGTGTTCCAAGGGCAAAAAGTATTTTGGGGCTAGCATTTGATGACAACCGAGCTCGCTGCCCAGACTTACATAAATAAAAAGAGGAGATTCTCATGATTAAAATGGTGTCTGACTTGAAAAAATCTAAATATACACATTGTGAGATATTTGGCGAAACAGACAGACATGCCTATATTTCCCCTATAGGAATCAATGGGACGACCTCAGAGTTCCATGAGTAATTTTTTGGTTAGTTTACATTTTAACTATAAACAACGTGAGCAGGTCTCATTGCCAGCAATAGCGAAGCAGGCATTGTGACGTAGAACCATAAGTGGGGAATAGAACTTTCGGAAGGCGAGTTGGTGCCACGGTGCTCAATAGAACTAATAGGAGCTGGCAGGGTGAAAAATGCCCTAAAATAAGGTCTGTTTTTTTGTGATTACTTCAAAACAACGGCAAGCAGCTGGGAAATATTATGAAACTGGGCTCCATGGCGGATACAATGAACTAGTTTTTATCAGAAAAAAAGCATTACAATGTTTCGCAAACCATAAACCCGGTCCGGCCTAACCCAAATCAACTCATAGAATATTAGGCCCAGGCTGAAAATCAACTTTTTCACATTATGTTTTTTTGTGAGGGGCAGGAGAATTAACGAAGAGGCACCACAACTTGAACTTTGGTCTTGTACATTGCAAAAAGTGATAGTAATTTTTCATGCCACGTGGTACCGGATCCGGCCAATTAGGTTCCGGAATAAAACAGTCCAAAACGGAGAGGTGCCAGATCTTGTTCCGGCAGGATCCGACTCAAATTAAGCACTGCTCATGAGGTATTGGTCGGTCACATGCATGAACCAAATGTTAATGATTAATCAATTATGAATTAGCAAAATCATGCAAATATAACTTGCCTGTGTAAGCAGTATATAAGAGAACTAACGGGACTGCCCGGGGGAGCTCCTGACCGACGTGTACTATGGTGCATGCATTGATTTTGTTGGAACCTCTCCAGCTTGCTGTTAATAAAGAATGATTAATTTAAGATTGACTTCAGGTGTCCCTGGCGGTAATTTCCACGACAGAGGGATGCACTCAACGAAAGTAAAAGTCAATTTAATGGATTGTACAATGTCTCTCAATATGTAGCTCTCTATTTTCTGGAAAATAATTGGGTTCAGGCATCGCTCTCTAATGTGGTTGGCCGAAACTCACTTCATTTCACTCTAGGTGACATAACACTGCTCTTGTATGTCTGCCAGGCTTATAACAGAGCCTTGGAGGCAGATGGCATAGAGGCTACAACATCAGTCAAGATATGATGCTGGATCTAACGGATACTGTAGGGACAGACATTTCAGACATGTACTGGTAGAATGACCTCATATACTGTGTATTTTTGCAAATTAAACATGTATTAACAAATCCAGCACCAAGGTATAATGATTCTGACCATGTTGTCAATAAAATTGAATACACAGCATGCAGGAATGCATTCAACCAGTCCTCCATGGGTTTACCAGACAAAAGAACCAGAATGAGTAGACATCCCAGGTTTTGAGCCAGCATGGTGGTGTGTTGGACAGGTTTACCTGGGTGGATGATGCAGGGGTCACACTCGTTGAGGGCATTGCGGCAGCAAGGCACAGCGTAGCCAACGGGGGTGCCCTGGAGGGGACACTTACAGCGGACCACGTCGTACTCACAGCAGCCCCGACACATGACGTTCCACTCTGGGCCCGGACAGTGGTTATATAGGTACCTGTAGTCTGGGAACCAACCAGTACATCAGGGTCAAATACATAAGTCAGACACTTTCAAATAATTGAATGTTTTAGCTTGGAGTTTTTGGAACTATTCCATTATCCTGACAGCCTATAGCTGGTATTTATTAAAGTGAGGGTGATGGAGAAGACTGGATCCGGAGTTGTATTTACAAAATGAATTTACTTAATGGGGACATCCTATCCATATTTTCCTCCTCTGCCTGCTCATCTGTGTGTGTTTTGTAATTTTCTTTTACATCAGACATCATTAATTTGGTAATAACAGCTAGTTTTCAATCGGCACCCCGCTCAGACCACTCCTAGATAGTCCTAGCAAATTCTTGCTTGAGAAATTGCTCTTTGCTAACAAAATATTGAAGTTTTTTTCTAACCATTTTAATTGAAAACAATCACAGTAAGAAACTTAATTGTTACCCAGAAATGATGAGGAACATTCATTTAGTAAAAAAAAGTATCTCTCTCTTGCTCTCTGTCTCTCTTGCTCTCTCTCTCTCTAACTTATCTTCTCTTCCTGTCTCTCCCTGCATTGAAGACTTCAACATACATGTTTCCAGTTTTCATATGAGGTGTAAATTCAGCCAATGAGGCCTGAACTGTTCAATTTATTAAGAAGCTCTCTGGCTCCTCTTTTTAACCCGAAGTCCTGTTGCTGTGCAGGTCTGTCATGGTAACAACCTCAGCAGTATGTTATTGTGTTTTAGCCCACACATTCACACACACCCATACACACACAGAGTATGTGACTTAGTGTTGAGGCTTTGATTAATCTGTGAGAGTCTGTTTGAGGACAGTCAGCTGGACAGGATGTACAGATGTCCTGGAATGCCATTAGATATCTCTCCCTACAGTTCCCACATCTCTCTGGCCCTGTAACATTAATGAACTCATAAATTATATTCTACTCCTGGGAAGATCTGCACTTCTCCTTAAGAATCTAATCTTTGCCATCCAAGAACAGTGTAGGAATGGCATACTGTTCTATATTAATCACTCTGAGAATGGATTACATAAGAGGCCAGGTCAAATGTATTAGCAGTGCTAAGTGAAGATTAATGGCGCTGCTTTCATACTTTGTTTGGAAAAATCAATGAGTGATTTTGCAATTCTCTTTGTTTTGGATCCGTTGTTCTTTGGCTGACGTATTATTGCTGTGGTAACCCTGAAAAGAAGGGTTATGGCAAATGTAAAACAACAAAACAATATGTTCTACTCAGTGAGAACAGGGAGGGTAGTCTAAACAGGGTGTAGTCTACACAGGGCATGCTTTACTAACGTAATGTCTATGACCTCAGGATTCCAGTATAATTCCAGTATGATGCTATTACTCATGTAAACACCAGCCCCTTGCTCAACAAGCCTGTCCCTCCCCTTCAATAACCCCCAGATGGTTTTATGTGTTCAAAACACATGTGGCCTAGTACTCTTGTTCTCATCCATACTCGTCTCTTCTGTATTGTATGATGTTTTCAGATTTCACCGGCTGTCTGCTTCTCCCTGACTAAAAATGAGTAACTCATAGTGTCTATTTATATTGACATTTTTGTGGATTTCCTAGTCTGAAAACCACAAGCATCCTCCTCGGCATGGCCTCGTTTGGAGGGACGGGGGGGGGGGGTGCGCAGAGAGAGAGAAAGAGACAGGGAGAGCAACTGAGAGAGATAGCATAAGAGAAGTACAAATGAGAGGGGGGGTGACCCACGCCTCGACCGCTCCCCAGGGTGGCTGATGGACCGGGTTGTGGGGAGGAGGAGGTCACCTGGGCCAGGTTTTCGAGGATCAGAAGCATGGAGTTCGCAAGAGACTCTACACCAGCTCTGGTCGCATGACCCTCACCACAGTCACACCGTGTCTCTCTCTCTCTCTTTCTCTCTTGCTCTCTCTTCTTAACTTATCTTTCCTCCCTGTCTCCCTGCATTTAAGACCTCAGCATAAATGGTTTAAAGAGCATGTAGGGATATTTGAGAAAACTCCACATTCAGCCTGCCTCACTAGCATTGTTACTGGAGTCAATTACTCATACATTTAACCAGACCGCATCAGAGGCATGCTCACTGTAAATGGCCACATTCCACAGAATGAACATAATAACCGTGTTAAATGTTTTTGTCTCTGACCTGTTTGTGTATTTTGTTTAAGCCAACAAGCCTTACAGCATCCAGTTTTGACAATTTGACCAACTTCCATTTATCCTCCAGCAGTGGCTGAATATCTTTTCACGTATCCAGTTTGTTTTTCTATTCACGCATCGAGGTTAGACGGCAAGGTAGCAACAATGAACCCTATGCTTTTATAAGAAGTACAGTAGAAGGTCTACTTTGTCCTTGCCTCATATTCTGCAGAGCTCAGTACTAAGTGCACTACCAGCAGCAGTCTGGAGGGGATCCATGGTGGAGGCGACAGTGACTGGAGCCTGTGATTTCTATGGCATCTTTTAAGTGTCTGTGTAGACTAATCTAGCCCCCGTGGTTATGGACCTGGACTCCACCCAGACTCACATCTGCTACACTCACTGATCTACAGCAATGTACAGCAGTACAGACGCTAGGGCGGTAAAAACTGTCAAATAGTCATCCTCGTTGATATGATTAAAGAATAAAGTGGATTACACAAGATTATAAAACGGGTTGTTTGGATCCTGGATGCAAAATACCATGAAGTGTTAAGGCTGGTTAACAGTCCATCTAGTTAGCTACTTGGCTAGCCATTTCAAATAGTGAGCATAGCTGACAATGTCTTAACTTTAGCTACTTTTATTCATTATTAGAGGAAAATAAACCCTCAACATCTTAATTATTTACAAGGTAATGTTGAGCTTCCTGAAAATAACTCACTGCCACACTGTGATGAAATAAAAGTGGATAATTATATCTGAGAATATTAGAACGCCTGCACAGGAGGATTTGGTCTGGTTGCTGTGGCCGTCCGATAACCACAACAATATACTTTTTTCATATCTGTGTGACAAGGAAGACCATCGCAGTGACGGTCTACAGACATTCCGGAGTATAAATGAAATGCGTTTTGACCAGTGACACTTGTCGTATTCTAATTGTCTACAGACATGTCATTAGACCAATTATAAACTGGCCTTTAATCTCAAAATTCCCCTGTCCCGCAGCCCAGGCAGGAAATTCATAAACTTCATCTTCCTTGGGGAAAAAAGCGTGTACACATTATTTTTCCATGCTACTGTTTGGTTTGCAACAGTTGGGGGTGGTATAAACCTACCTGTCTGCCTCTATGACCTGTGCAGCACAGTATAATTTTACAAATGCCAGTAGGATAGCTATCCCAACAATGAACATGAAACAAATAATTCACCATGGAAACTTTAAACTCTCAGAATTTCATTAATTCATTAACCAGCGTTGTGCGGCCTATGTATGCCTATTGGATATGTATTCAATTATTTATTGAAGTTCTTGTCTCTCATCATCATTGAATCTCTGCTAGCTAGCTACATGCCAAAGATTTGTTCAGCGTAGCAACGTCGAATGAATAGAATGATTAGAATTAACGACTGGGTCAAAACATGAGAAGAGAACAGTTTAACGACCAGCTGATTGAGTAGCAACTTCAGAATGCAAAAATTATATTACTCGTTAAAATAATGTTTTAAATGAAAAAAATCCATTCATATTTTTAGAAATACTGTAATTTATATTGGCCTACAGGGCAACTGGGATTAATAGGTTAATTAATATTGTTACTTCCACTAAAGCATGAGGGCAGTTGGGAACATGGCTACTTAGGATGTCGTTTGTAACATGGCATTTATGCTATTAAATGTGGTAACACATTGAAAAGAACCTACAGATAAAAGTCTCTTTTATTTAGCTATAAACAAGGCCATTACAGCAAATACAAGAAAGGGTCAACAGGTTTTATGGCTGGTCTGGCATTGTCATCATATCAATCGACACATCGTCTCCGACCTCTAGAGATAGTGAAATTCATGCTTTGTGGTCTCAAATGGTAAGCTGCCCCATGCACATTCATGTGATATCAAAACAATATACCACAGTGTATCATATATATGATATGATTTAATATGTCAGGATATCATATAATACGATCTCAGGAGTGCCATGGGTGTACAGTTTATTATCGCTTGCCCCATTTAGTGTAGTTTATAACACATTTTCGGGAAGGGGAGCTTAAGTTTCAGATGACACATTTAATTAATATATGGGCTTGTCTTTAGTATTTGAATGCAGCCAGTGCAGGACATCCTGTTGGTGGTGGTGATAGTGGTGAAGGAGGAGGAGGAATCTTTTTAGGAGGAGGACATTTTTGCCTCAGGGGATGAATTTTCTGACATAGCCGTCCCAGAAACTATCAGGGCTCTATTGCATAAAACATCTTAAGTAAATTTTACCCTTATCTTTTCCCGTTAGATTTTCTTAAAGCTGCAACATGTAATGTTTTGGGGGACCTGACCAAATTCACATAAAAATGTGAGTATAGATCTCTCATTCGCATTGAAAGTAGGTCTAAGAAGTGATAGATATGTTCTATGTGCACTATTTCTGTGCTTGCTGTTCTGAAAATGCAATATTTTTGGTTATGGAAAATATATTTCACAGCAGGTTAGATGGTACCTTGATACTCCACACTATACTTGATTGTTTTGTCACATAAACTGAAATTAGGCAAACTATTAGAATTTTAGCAAACAGGGCGGAGTGATTTCTGCATAGTGCATTTTTAACTTTAAGTCAGTTGCACAAAATATTTTAAGTCAAATTCCCCCCTTAAATTAACGGTGCCCATGCTGTCCCTTAAGTGCTTCATTCAGTATGGATATCAATGTAAACAGCATTTGTGGAGTTGCATGTTGCTTTCCTCTGCCCTGGTGGCAAAAGGAAAACATCAACCAGCTAGCTAGGTGTATAGGTAGCTATTTAGTTAAACAATGGAAGGTGCACAATCCATGGCTACAAAGCTAGCTGGCTAGCTAGCTACAGCGCATTCAGAAAGATTTCAGGCCCCTTCCCTTTTTTCCACTTTTTGTTACTTATTCTAAAATAGATTTTTTTTAAAAAATCCTCTTCAATCTACACACAGTACCCCATAATGACAAAGCAAAAAGAGGTTTTTAGAAATACCATATTGCATAAGTATTCAGCCCCTTCGCTATGAGACTCGAAATTGAGCTCAGGTGCATCAGGTTTCCTTTGATCATTCTTGAGATCTTTCTACAACTTGATTGGAGTCCACCTATGGTAAAGTAAATAGATTGGACATGATTTGGAAAGGCACACACCTGTCTATATAACGTCCCACAGTTTACAGTGCATGTCAGAGCAAAACTCAGGATTGTGTCAAGCCACAGATCTGGGGAATGGTACCGATACATTTCTGCAGCATTGAACATCCCCAAGAACACAGTCGCCTCCATCATTCTTAAATGGAAGAAGTTTGGAACCTCCAAGACTCTTCCTATATCTGGCTGCCTGGCCAAACTGAGCAATCGGGGGAGAACCCGATGGTCACTGACAGAGCTCCAGAGTTCCTCTGTGGAGATGGGAGGACCTTCCAGAAGGACAACCATCTCTGCAGCACTCCACCAATCAGGCCATTATGGTAGAGTGGCCAGATGGAAGCCACTCCTCAGTAAAATGTACATGACAGCCCGCTTGTAGTGTACTAAAAGGCACCTAAAGGACTCTGTGTCAGGATTTGGCCAGGATTGTTCCGGTTTTGGCCACTAGATGCCCCCATTGTGCTTTTGTTTTCCCTTGTTTTCCCTTTTGTTTTCCCTTGTTTCCAGTTATTATTTGCACCTGTGCCTCGTTTCCCTTGAATGTATTTAAACCCTTAGTTTTCCTCAGTTCTTTGCGCTGTGTTTGAATGTTAGCACCCAGCCCCAGCAATGCTGTGTACATTTGTTACTCCAGTTGGATTCTCTTGAGGTACTCTGTTTTTGTTCTTGTTTATTTATTTTTGATTATTTCTTTTGAGGTTTTATCTACCACCTTGTGGATTTACCTTTTGTCTTGGAGGATTACCTTTTTTCTCTTGGAATTACTTTGGATTTATATTTTTGCCTGAAGTACTTTCCTTTTTACTTTATTAAAACACCGTCTCAAGTACTGCTGTGTCTGCCTCATCTTCTGGGTTCTGCCGTCTATTAGTGGCTCAGTTTGCTAAGTGACTGTTTCTCACACCGGAGACCCGAGTTCGTAACCGGGTCCTGACACTCAGACCATGAGAAACAAGATTCTCTGGTCTGATGAAACCAAGATTGAATTCTTTGGCCTGAATGCCAAGCGTCATGACTGGAGGAAACCTGGCACCATCCCTACGGTGAAGCATGGTTTTGGCAGCATCATGTTGTGGGGATGTTTTTTAGCGGCAGGGACTGGGAGATCAGTCAGGATCGAGGGAGAGATGAATGGAGCAAAGTACAGAGAGATGCTTGATGAAAACCTGCTCCGGAGTGCTCAGGACCTCAGACTGGTGTAAAGGTTCACCTCCCAACAGGACAACGACCCTTAGCACAAAGCAAAGACAACGCAGGAATGGCTTCAGAACTAGTCTCTGAATGTCCTTGAGTGGCCCAGCCAGAGACCGGACTTGAACCCGATTGAACATCTCTGGAGAGACCTGAAAATAGCTGTGCAGCAATGCTCCCCATCCAACCTGACAGAGGTTGAGTGGATCTGCCGAGAAGAATGGGAGTAATTCCCCAAATACAGGTGTGCCAAGGCTATAGCGTCATTCCCAAGAAGACTCAAGGCTGTAATCGCTGTCAACGGTGCTTCAAAAAAGTACTGAGTAAAGGGTCTGAATACTTATGTAAATTTCCGCTTTTTGTAAAAAAAAAAAAATGAAAAAATTGAAAAAAAACTGTTTTTGCTTTGTCATTATGGGGTAGTGTGTAAATTGATGAGGGAAAACAACTGTAATGTAACAAAATGTGGAAAAAGTCAAGGGGTCTGAATACTTTCCAAATGCACTGTACCTACTCTGTAAATTAAATAAATATGATCTCCTTGATGAGACTTTCAGTCAATGAATCAGGTCGTATCCATGGTAACCAGAGACTCTTTTTGCCTTCAAATTACCATATAACCCCTTAAGTATGCCCTTTCCTAAGGAAAACATTTGATGGGCTCTATGTAACGCCCTTAAACAATTCCTTGAAATCATTCCTGAAAGCTATATCCTTAAGCGAAACACTTAAGATGTTTTATGCAACCGGTCCCAGGTTCCTGCCAGGTTGACAAGCTGCACTTGCTGTGGCCACTCTCGTCATGGGAATGCCTGAGCCCCCTTCCCACCACGGCATTTCAGGTCAAGAGCCCTCCGATATCCAAGACTGGACATCAACACACTCACCCAGCAAACCAGAGCCACCATCCTCCATGGCCTCACCTCCAGCATCCTACAAACCTACCGGACTCCATGGAACTCCTTCAGAACTTTCCACCACCAGCACGCACTCTGCTTACCCCAACTTCAACCTTCCCACCATCCCATCCTATGTCACGTACGCCCACCAGCACCTCTGCCCCTACACCACCATTAGAACCTACCTCAGTTGTCTGCAATTCATACTCAAAGTCTTACATGGCTCCCCCTGCACAGCCATCACACATCCCAGACTGCACTTCTACTGAGGGTCCACCGCAAGAGGCAACAACCCTCCAGCGCACTCACCCGGCTCCCCATCACCTTTTGATATCCTCTCTGCCTGCATCACCACTCTCAGGATAGGACTCGTTTCTCTCCACACCAACCGGACCATGGAAGCTATCTTCACTCTTGCTTTCTTTGGGTTCCTCCGTTGCTCGGAATTCACAACCCTTGCACACATCTTCAGTCCAACCCACCAACCTTGTTTTTCTGACCTCACCATCCTCGACCCAGAAACCATTCCCTCTCCTCCCTCTCCTCCTACTTCCACTACCACGCCCTTTACTCTTCCCCTTACGAGCCTCGGTTCATAAGACAGAGGCCACCCCATCACCAGACACTGGTTTCAGGCACACCTGAAGACCACCATCTCCCATGCCGGTTACCCTGCTCACCTCTACTCCTCCCAATTCTTCCGGATCAGAGCTGCTATCATGGCACAACATAATGGATTATGTGGCGAGCTACCTTGCCATTATCAAGCACCTCGGCCGTTGGTCATCTGAAGCCTAAAACACTTGGATCCGCTCAAACACAATACACGTCCGATATGTCCAACAAACCCTTGTGCGCCCCAGGTGTAATCACAACGGGATTACACCCCTTTCCCCCACAACAAGGCTAACTTCCACCATCACTGTCTGGCCAATGCACAAACAATCCAGCCACCAGACATCTTCATGCCCGGAAAGCGCCCACGACCGCTTTCCCGCTCATTCAACAAACAGAAGTCTAAAACCCCTACTTACCCCTCCAGTTGGCTGGATGTTCCTTTTGGGGGTGCCAGCTCCACTTCGGGCCACTACCAGGGACTGTCCCCGCCAGCAAGAGGACAAACACTTCCTCTGCCTACGGCAGGGGGTTGACCCTGCCAGCAGGCTCAGCACAACCACAGTTCACAACTGGGGGCTGACACTGCCGGGAGGCCAGCTCGCTTCCCCGGTCCATGACCAGGGGCTGGCTTCACAGACCACCATCCACGCCAAAACCCTCATACCAAACTCCATCAACTACTACCCCTTCCGACATGTTCGTTAGATGGTGAGAAGCCGAACTTCTGAATTGTTGGTCTCTATCCAGCCACATCACCTGTGATACAAGTTAGTATTCGACGTCCATCCATGTCTGAGGACGTCGGGAGATGACGTGGAAACCGGCCACTAGGGGCAACAGTGAGCGCTGTTACCTTCAAGTAGGTTTCGGTTTTGGTAGGGCGTTGTAGATGGGCGTAAGCATCTGCCTCTGATTCCAAAGGTTGCAAATTGGAATCGAGTGATAGAATGTTGTTTTTGAGATTTTTTATTTTAAGCCTATTCCAAAACTTAACTCTTACCTTAACCATTTGGAGTTAACGCTTAACCTTAAGATGTCATTGTTAATGCCTACATTTAAACTTAAACTCTTCAAAATTTGACATTTGCAACGATTTTGAAATGTGCTGTTTGAGAAACATGACGTCTAATTCTGACGTGAGACTGTGAGAGCTAGTTGCTCTATCTCCTGTATATTGTGTTTATACTGTGTAAAGAGACAGACTGTGTTTACTGAGACAGAGTTCTGCTGATAAATGTGTTGTGTTTTCTCAGAGTGTGACGAAAAGGGTTCTCTCTGTCAGTGCTGGACCATGCAGGAATGCACAACACATACAGTATCTCTGAGGGGAGCCCAACCCCTTCCTCTACTAATTACTATTTGCCAGGCCTTAGTGGCAGCACATCTGCTTGTTGGTGCATTGGCATGTGCCTGAAGAGCAGGTATTATGCAAAGCAGAGAGATATGGCTTACTGCCCTATAAACACACCCCCACCTCTCTGTCATGGTTTAAACCTGTTTACTCAGTAGTTTTCCAATTTATTTAACCTTGATTTAACTAGGAAAGTCAGTAGCAAACAAGTTTTTACTGACAATGACGGCCTACACCGGCCAAACTCGGACGACACTGGGAACTGCCCTATGGGACTCCGAGTCACAGCCAGTTGTGACACAGCTTAGATTAGAACCAGGGTGTCTGTAGTGAAGCCTCTAGCACTGAGATGCAGTGCCTTAGACCAATGCGCCACTCGAGAGCACATTAGTGCTGCATTTCGGCTTCAGCTGAGCTCCTTTAGCATAGATTTTCATTGCAATTACTAATTTCCGACAGTTGTTTGCCATGCGTTTGATAAAAATAGCCTATGCCTTTATTCCAATGCATTAGATTAATCCATTGATTTGTTTGCTTTGGCCAGGGGTAACGGAGTGCGTAACTGGCTGCAGGGAAGTCAGGCGCAGGAGAGCAGAAATGCGTAGCAAACGGAGCCCTTTATTGAGGCGAACAAAACACGGCACTCAGAAAACTAAACACACACGGGTTACAATAACCTGGCGCAAACTAGGCTGGAGTACACATACATTTACACATAACAATTCCACACACAGCCATGGGGGGAAACAGAGGGTTATATGCAAGACGAGTAATGAGGGAATGCAAACCAGGTGTGCGGGAAAACAAGACAAAACAAATGGAAAATGAAAGGTGGATCGGCGATGGCTAGAAGACCGGTGACGCCGAACGCCGAATGCCGCCCGAACAAGGAGAGGGACCGACCTCGGCAGAAGTTGTGACAGTCAGTGAACTGTTTAGAACGCTCATTGCTTTGTTTTTCAGGTTGGAGCACGGATACTGGTGTTCTCTGTGCCATCCATGGCCCGAAGTACACTGAACAAAAATATAATAGCAAGATGTAAAGAGTTGGTCCCATATTTCATGAGCTGAAATAAAAGATCACAGAAATGTTCCATACGCACACAAAAAAGTATTTCTCTCTAATTTGTCAACATCCCTGTTAGTGAGCATTTCTCTTTTGCCAAGATAATCCATCCACCTCACAGGTGTGGCATATCAAGAAGCTGATTAAACAGCATGATCATTACACAGGTGCATCTTGTGCTGGGGATAATGAAAGGCCACTATAAAATGTGCAGTTTTGTCACACAACACAATGCACAAATGTCTCAAGTTTTGAGGGATTGTACAAATGGTATTCTGACTGCAGGAATGTCCACCGGAGCTGTTGCCAGAGAATATAATGTTCATTTCTCTACCATAAGCCGCCTCCAACTTCATTTTATAGATTCGGCAGCAAGTCCAACTGGCCTCACAACCGCAGACTACGTGTAACCATGCCAGCTCAGGACATCCACATCCGGACTTCTTCACCTGTGGGATCGTCTGAGACCAGCACACTCGGACAGCGGATGAATCTGTGGGTTTGCACAAGCAAAGTATTTCTGCACAAACTGAGAAACCGTCTCAGGGAAGTTCATCTGCGTGCTTGTCATTCTCACCAGGGTCTTGACCTGACTGCAGTTCAGCGTCGTAACTGACTTCAGTGGGCAAATGCTCACCTCTGATGGCCACTGGCACACTGGAGAAATGTGCTCTTCACAGATTAATCACGGTTTCAACTGTACCAGGCAGATGGCAGACAGTGTCTATGGAGTCGTGTGGGTGAGCGGTTTGCTGATGTCAATTTTGTGAACAGAGTGCACCATGGTGGCAGTGGGGTTATGGTATGGACAGGCACAAGCTATGGACAATGAACACAATTGCATTTTATCAATGCCAATTTTAATGCACAGAGATACCGTGATGAGATCCTGAGGCCCATTGTCGTGCCCTTCATCCGCTGCCATCACCTCATGTTTCAGCATGATAATGCACAGACCCATGTCGCAAGAATCTGTACACAATTGATGGAAGCTGAACATGTTACAGTTCTTCCATGGCCTGCATACTCGTCATACATGTCACCAATTGAGCATTGTTGGGAAGACATTGGTCAAGTGCAAAACATACAGAATGCTGCAGCATGGGTACTGACCAAGACCAGATGGAGAGCACACATTACACTAGTTTTAAGGTGTCTGCACTCTGGCTGCCTGTAAGTTTTAGAATTCATTTTAATATGTTCTATTGGTTTTTAAATCCATACACGATTGGGCACCCCAATACGTCAGATATGCTTTTAAGTTTTGGAGCCAGTAGGTCCCTCAGGTCCTCTGGCACTGGCCTTTTAACTATCCCAAAGAACCAAGGAGCATGGTGAGGCAGCCTTTGGTTATTATGTCCTCAGCCTCTGCAATAGCTTGCCAGAGAACCTGAGGGGGGCTGAAAATGTGGACACATTTAAAAGAGATCTTAAAACAAATATTTTTTGCTTTGCTTTCCTTAGGGTGCTTTTTATTTGTTAAGTTTGTGTCATTCTTTGTTTTTTATGTTATGTTTGTTGTGTAGTAAATATTTCAGCTATTATTTTCATAGTTTTTTATTCATTTTTTCCTGTAAAAAACACATCGCGTTGCATTCGACGTCTGAAATGTGCTGTATAAATAAAGCTTGATTTAATTTGACTTGTATAACAGCGTGTTCCAGTTTCTGCCAATATTCTGCAACTTCGCACAGCCATTGAAAAGGCGTGGTACAACATTCCACAGGCCACAATCAAGAGCCTGATCGACTCTATGCGAAGGAGATGAGTGGTCACACCAGATGCTGACTGGTTTTCTGATCCACGCCCCTACCTTTTGTGACCAACAGATGTATATCTGTATTCTCAGTCAAGTGAAATCCATTGATTAGGGCCTAATTCATTTATTTAAACCTTTGAAATTGTTGTATGTTGTGTTTATTATTTTGTTCAGTGTAGTAGACCATTTATTTAGCTTTATTATTTTCTTTCCTGGATCAGCTGATGATGGTGGACAATATCACTGGACAACTAGCCTACAGCTAGACACCAATTTGCATCCAATCTATCCAACAAGTAGGCTATGTGTTAATGACAGTAAGCCTATAAGGTGACTCTTTCGGTTAGAAGATGTCAATGTTCGGTTAGAAGCATTCGATTTTGCAATGGCATAGGTCTACATTATTTTGGATTTGTGCGCCCATGAGAACAGTTTTGTCGGCGAAACATAATGAAATGTTACATAGTGTTGCTTAGTTAGCCTACACTTATAGTGCATTTTCCCAGATATCCAAGATATATGATTCGTACAGGGTCCAATGTTCTACTTCAATTGTTAAATGCTTAATAATGACAAACAATACTGTCATAAATACCATTAATGTAAGGAAAGAAAAGTAGTGTTTTATGTCACATGATCTGTGAAGACTCCACGGATTAATGAATGAATTATGGACAACATATTAACTAGGGTGTAAAACATGTTTTAATTCAACTAATGTATTATATTGAATGTACGCTACTTGTTCTGCGTGTGTTCATGTGTGTAAACTTGCCTCAGCTAAGAGGGGTAGGCTACCTGTAGTGGTATAGGCCTAGTGGAGGGTAAATGCAAGTAAACGCCATTTACACACGTTTTTCTGAAAAAACATTGAAAGTATAGGGAACAAACCTTTTTTTTACCGCAGTGAAAACGTTCCAACGTTTTTTTTTTGGCCTATATTTTCATCTAATTGTCAAACAAATCACTTTAAAAATGTGTCTAACTTGTGGATGTTGGTCCACTCCCAAAGAATTCCAGCATCTAAACTGCATGTCTCAATAGAGGCCCCTGAATGTCATGGTGAAATTCACACTCTGGCACTAGTGTTGTGTAGCCTAAATGTGCAATTTCTTTCAGCGACATAAAAGCTGACAGTATTTAATTTTCAACCACAGAAAATATGCATCCAAAACAAACTGAAATGTTATCAGAAACATGTTGGGTCGTTTTCACGGCTTTTCATTTTATTAAAACCAGTGAAACAGATTTTTGCAAGGGAAATCTCCCCAGTCCCTAAACGGTCTTGCTCCATGAGAGAAGCAGAGAAAGGGAAAACTTTAGGCTAAAGATGTCAACTAGGTTCTTGATGATACATTGATCATTCTATTGATTCATGACAATATTCTGGTGAGCAAGGCTTTATTTACGTAGTATTCTAGACTAGCTTCAAGTAATAATGACAGAAGAGAAACTGTACTGTCACACCCTGACCTTAGAGAGCCATTTTATTTCTCTATTTGGTTAGGTCAGGGTGTGATTTGGGGTGGGCATTCTATGTTGTCTATTTCTTTGTTTTTGGCCGAGTATGGTTCCCAATCAGAGGCAGCTGTCTATCGTTGTCTCTGATTGGGAATCATACTTAGGCAGCCCTTTTTCCCACTTTCTGTTGTGGGATCTTGTTTTTGTTAGTTGCTAGTTTAGCGCTACATTACTTTACGTGTCGTTTATCTTTCTTGGTTTTTTGGTGTTCGTTTAATAAATTCAATATGTACGCCTACAATGCTGCACCTTGGTCTCAATCCGACGACGGACGTAACAGAAGATCCCACCACCAACGGACCAAGCAGCGTGGTCAGGAGGACTGGACCTGGGAGGAAATCCTGGAGGGAGTAGGACCCTGGACAAGGGCAGGGGAGTATCGCCGTCCGAAGGAGGAGATGGAGGCAGCGAAAGCGGAACGGCGACGTTACGAAGAGTTATACCAACAAAGCAAGCACGAGAGGCAGCCCCCCAAAAATGTTGGGGGGGGTGGCACACGGGGAGATTGGTGGAGTCAGGGTTCAGACCTGAGCCAACTCCCCGTGCTTACCGTGAGGAGCGAGTGACCGGTCAAGCACCGTGTTATCCGGTTCTGCGCACCATGCCTTCAGTGTGCAACCACAGCCCGGTGCGCTCTGTGCAAGCTCCCCGCAGTTGCCGTGCTAGAGTGGGCATTCAGCCAGGACGGATTGTGCCGGCTCAGCGCTCCTGGCCTCCGGTGCGTCTCTTCGGTCCAGGATATCCTGCGCCAGCTCTACGCATGGTATCTCCAGTTCGCCAGCACAACCCAGTGCGGCCTGTTCCAGCTCCCCGCACTTGCCGTGCTACAGTGGGGATTCAGCCAGGACGCGTTGTGCCAGCTCTACGCTCCAGACCTCCAGTGCGCCTCCACGGCCCAGTATATCCTGTGCCGACTCTACGCACTATGTCTCCAGGGCGCATTCATAGCCCAATGCGTGCCATGCCAGCTCTCCACACTCACCGAGCTAAAGTGGGTATCCAGCCAGGATGTGTTGTGGCAGCTCCCCGCACCAGGCTTCCAGTACGTCTTCTCAGTCCGGTGAGACCTGTTCCGGCTCCACGTACGAAGCCTCCAGAGACGATCCACAGTCCGGAGCCTCCGGCGACGATCCACAGTCCGGAGCCTCCGGCGACGATCCCCAGTCCGGGGCCTCCGGCGACGGTCCGCAGTCCGGGGCCTCCGGCGACGGTCCGCAGTCCGGGGCCTCCGGCGACGGTCCGCAGTCCGGGGCCTCCGGCGACGGTCCGCAGTCCGGGGCCTCCGGCGACGGTCCGCAGTCCGGGGCCTCCGGCGACGGTCCGCAGTCCGGGGCCTCCGGCGGTGGTTCCCAGTTCAGAGCCTCCGGCGACGATCCCCGGTCCGGGGCCTCCGGCGACGATCCCCGGTCCGGGGCCTCCGGCGACGATCCCCGGTCCGGGGCCTCCGGCGACGGTCCGCAGTCCGGGGCCTCCGGCGACGGTCCGCAGTCCGGGGCCTCCGGCGACGGTCCGCAGTCCGGGGCCTCCGGCGACGGTCCGCAGTCCGGGGCCTCCGGCGACGGTCCGCAGTCCGGGGCCTCCGGCGACGATCCGCAGTCCGGAGCCTCCAGCGGTGGTTCCCAGTTCGGTGCCTCCGGCGATGATCCACGGTCCGGTTCCTCCGGCGACGATCCACGGTCCGGTTCCACAGAAGCAGAGGGATCAGCGTAGGGAGCGGGGGCTACGTCCCGAACCGGTGCCGCCACCGTGGGTAGATGCCCACCCGGACCCTCCCCTATAGGTTCAGGTTTGCGGCCGGGAGTCCGCACCTTTGGGGGGGGGGGGGGGGGGGTACTGTCACACCCTGACCTTAGAGAGCCATTTTATTTCTCTATTTGGTTAGGTCAGGGTGTGATTTGGGGTGGGCATTCTATGTTGTCTATTTCTTTGTTTTTGGCCGAGTATGGTTCCCAATCAGAGGCAGCTGTCTATCGTTGTCTCTGATTGGGAATCATACTTAGGCAGCCCTTTTCCCACTTTCTGTTGTGGGATCTTGTTTTTGTTAGTTGCTAGTTAAGCGCTACATTACTTGGGTATCCAGCCAGGACTTGTTGTGGCAGCTCCCCGCACCAGGCTTCCAGTACGTCTTCTCAGTCCGGTGAGACCTGTTCCGGCTCCACGTACGAAGCCTCCAGAGACGATCCACAGTCCGGAGCCTCCAGCAACGATCCACAGTCCGGAGCCTCCAGCAACGATCCACAGTCCGGAGCCTCCAGCGACGATCCACAGTCCGGAGCCTCCAGCGACGGTCCCCAGTCCGGAGCCTCCAGCGACGGTCCCCAGTCCGGGGCCTCCAGCGACGGTCCCCAGTCCGGGGCCTCCAGCGACGGTCCACAGTCCGGGGCCTCCAGCGACGGTCCACAGTCCGGGGCCTCCAGCGACGGTCCACAGTCCGGGGCCTCCAGCGACGGTCCGCAGTCTTCAGCAACGAGCTGCAGTCCAGAGCCTCCGGCGGGGGTTCCCAGTCCAGAGCCTCCGGCGACGATCCGCAGTCCGGAGCCTCCAGCGGTGGTTCCCAGTTCAGAGCCTCCGGCGATGATCCACGGTCCGGTTCCTCCGGCGACGATCCACGGTCCGGTTCCACAGAAGCAGAAGGATCAGCGTAGGGAGCGGGGGCTACGTCCCGAACCGGAGCCGCCACCGTGGGTAGATGCCCACCCGGACCCTCCCCTATAGGTTCAGGTTTGCGGCCGGGAGTCCGCACCTTTGGGGGGGGGGGGGGGGGGGGGGGGGGGGTACTGTCACACCCTGACCTTAGAGAGCCATTTTATTTCTCTATTTGGTTAGGTCAGGGTGTGATTTGGGGTGTTGTCTATTTCTTTGTTTTTGGCCGAGTATGGTTCCCAATCAGAGGCAGCTGTCTATCGTTGTCTCTGATTGGGAATCATACTTAGGCAGCCATTTTTCCCACTTTCTGTTGTGGGATCTTGTTTTTGTTAGTTGCTAGTTTAGCGCTACATTACTTTACGCGTCGTTTATCTTGTTTTTTTGGTGTTCGTTTAATAAATTCAATATGTACGCCTACCACGCTGCACCTTGGTCTCATTCCGACGACGGACGTAACATGTAGGTCTACTGTATGTATCTAATTATAGGCAAGTTGACTAACAAATTGCCTACCAAGTGTCAGAACTTATAAGCACTAGCAGGTAGCCTAGTGGTTAGAGTGTTGGGCCAGTAACTGAAAGATTGCTAGATCGATTCCCCAAGCAGACAAGGTAAAAATCTGTTGTTTTGCCCCTGAACAAGGCAGTTAACCAACTGTTCCTAGGCCGTCATTATAAATAAGAATTTGTTGTTAACTGACTTGCCTAGTTTTATAAAAAAATGTCAACTATATTTGAACACACCTCTGTGCACGGGTATCCTACATGAGCCTTTTGAAGGAATTCTTTGACAATCAGATGAAAACCTCATGACTGGTTGTGTTAATGACACATTAAAACGTAGTCTAATACAAATCTTTACTTTTAGGCCCACAGAGTTTCTAATTAATTAATAGGGTTATATATAGCCTAATTCTATGATTAGGCCTATAAAAATGTTTCGTACACTTAGGAGGTCCCCGTATCGGGAAGATATTAGATCTACTTTCACCCCTGCAAAAATGTGTGCGAATTTCCTACGGCATGCATT
The DNA here is from genome assembly GCF_016432855.1 of Salvelinus namaycush. Lineage (NCBI taxonomy): Eukaryota > Metazoa > Chordata > Actinopteri > Salmoniformes > Salmonidae > Salvelinus > Salvelinus namaycush. Next base: position 40,602,925 of record NC_052327.1, on the reverse strand, counting down.
TTTTAAACTAATTATCTTTAAATTAGGTGTTTTCTGCAATTGCCAAGCCTGACAAAATAATTGTGAGAGTGTGAGGGAAATAGCACAGACTTACCAAATCCTTTCCTACACTCCTTTCTCTCCTAGCTCTTTTCTTTAGGCATTAAATATTGAACCTGAGACTGTCTGTCTGGACTTTGAATGTGTCAATCTTACCTTTTTTGCCCTCTTTTGAACTGAAGGCACCGGTTTCATGTTTGTGTTTGCATAATCTTGTATAGTCTCTTTGGCTCCCTTTCTATGTGCACAGGCAATCACAGTATGAGGCCATTATCTTTATGCAAATATTATGCAGATCTGCCCACAACCACACCGGTGCATTGTAACAACCTGATATGGATTGTGCTTGGATTAATCTCTCCTGCCCATGGCACTGATAGTCCACACAACCCCTTACCACACAACAAGCTTGATTAAGAAATACATGCTTGCATGTTATGTGATATTGTCTTTGTCTCTTTCCTCACATAGCCTACAGACTATTTCTGATTGGGTTGCTTGTGAACAGCCCTGCTAGCTCTACGCAATTGTGCTAACTGCTCACAGCTTAAAACCTGTACTGCTCTGGCGTTCCGCCAGCGGAACTCCTCCCACATTCCACTGAAAAGGCAGAGCGCGAAATTCAAAATATATTTTTTAGAAATATTTAACTTTCACACATTAACAAGTCCAATACAGCAAATGAAAGGTACACATCTTGTGAATCCAGCCAACATGTCCGATTTTTAAAATGTTTTACAGCGAAAACAGCACGTATATTTATGTTAGCTCACCACCAAATACAAAAAAGGACAGACATTTTTCACAGCACAGGTAGCATGCACAAAGCCAACCTAACTAACCAAGAACCAACCAAACTAACCAACAAACAACTTCATCAGATGACAGTCTTATAACATGTTATTCAATAAATCTTTTGTTCGAAAAATTTGCATATTTCAGGTATAAATCATAGTTTACATTGCAGCTACAATCAGAAATTGCACCGAAAGCAGCCATAATAATTACAGACACCAACGTCAAATACCTAAATACTCATCATAAAACATTTCTGAAAAATACATGGTGTACAGCAAATGAAAGACAGGCATCTTGTGATTCCAGCCAATATTTCCGATTTATTAAGTGTTTTACAGCGAAAACACAATATAGCGTTATATTAGCTTACCACAATAGCCAGAAACACAAGCCATTCCCCAGTAGTAAAAGTTAGCGATCGTGACAAACCAGCAAAAGATATATAATTTTTGACTAACCTTGATAAGCTTCATCAGATGACAGTCCTATAACATCAGGTTATACATACACTTATGTTTTGTTCGAAAATGTGCATATTTAGAGCTGAGGTAGCATCTTTTTCCCACAACGTCCGGATATTTTTCTGACACTTTTTCTGACACACATATTCTGACCAAATGACTATTCATAAACATAACTAAAAAATACATGTTGTATAGGAAATGATAGATACACTAGTTCTTAATGCAATCGCCGTGTTAGAATTCTAAAAATAACTTCATTACGACATCCAGCTTAGTTATAGCGAGAGAGTACCCAAAAGCTGGGCGCAAACGACTAGCACAACATGTTCGACAGATATATGAAATAGCATCATAAAATGGGTCCTACTTTTGCTGATCTTTCATCAGAATGTTGTACAAGGGGTCCTTTGTCGGGAACAATCGTTGTTTGGATTTAGAACGGCCTTTTTCCCTCTCGATTTAGCAAGCACACTTGCCAAGTGGCGCGAATCTCTCCATGTCAACAAACGGAAGAGAACGGAACACGGCAAAACTCCCGAAAAAATTTCAATAATCTGATTAAACTATATTGAAAAAACATACTTTACGATGATATTGTCACATGTATCAAATAAAATCAAAGCCGGAGATAGTAGTCGCCTATAACGACAGCTTTTCAGAAGGCAATCCCCGGTTCCTTCTCGCGCCTTCCTGAAAACAGGAAATGGGTGACACGTCATTCCAAGAGGATTTATTCCAACTCAGACCAAGATAAACACTCCATTTCTTCTCTCACTGCCTCTTGACATCTAGGGGAAGGTGTATGACGTGCATGTATACTAATACGTATCATGCCCATTTATAGGCAGGACCTAGAACAGAGCATAGTTTTCAGACTTTCCACTTCCTGGTCAGGAAGTTTGTGCCAAATGAGTTCTGTTTTACTCACAGATATAATTCAAACGGTTTTAGAAACTAGAGAGTGTTTTCTATCCAATAGTAATAATAATATGCATATTGTACGAGCAAGAATTGAGTACGAGGCCGTTTAAATTGGGCACGTTTTTCCCCCAAAGTGACAACAGCGCCCTCTGTCCTCAACAGAAAAAAGAAAAACACACCAACAAATAGAAAACTCCCCGGTAAGTTATTTTCCAGGCTTTTGGCTAGGCATGCAGATCACTGTGCAGTTTGTGTGGCTTCTCTTGCCTTATGTAATTGGTATCTGTTTTTTCCATCCCAGATGTTGTGGGAGATGTGCTCCGACAAGAATGTCAAGGAGCCGGGGGAACCAAAATAGCAATAATCTGAGCATCTTCAAAGAAACCCTGTCACCTGGTGGATGGTGGAGAGAGGAGACCCACTTTCCCCCTTTAAAACATCATCCCCCACCCCATCCCATTACTGGGTTTAGATACAGGTTGTAAGGTTGTTAACATGTGCCATCCGGCTTTGATGTGGATCCAGATGCTGACATCATTGTTTTTGGGAGCAGAATATACACTCAGACAGTCCTCCTACAGAGGTTCTGATATGTCTGTATCTGAGCCCTGTCCTATTGCCCTGCTACCCTGCTGCCTTACTGCCCCCTCTATGCCACAGGTCTCACACAGCAACAAGACCGTCAGAAAGGTCATACACTATCAGACAAACACAAGGAGCATATAAAGGACAAACCATATGGACTGATACACCACGTACAATATGTAGCTGCTCTGACTGATATACAAAAAAAATATTGGCCAAAATCCTAATATTGACCATAAACCAGCATGCAATCCAGCCCTGGCAGCAGGCCAACTCATATCAACTCATGGCAGTCCCCCTATAAATGTCTATTTTTGGGTCAAACTCAAGGTTGCTCTACAGTCTCTTTATCTGTTGTGTATAAAAAGTCCACACACTTCTTTTCATTCCTCTCATCTCTGATTTCACATCCAAATGCTTTGAGGCACAGCTGTGAGTACTGTACTCACCCCCCCACCCCCAAAAAACTATACCGCTCTAAGTGTGTTAATGCGTGTGTTCATGCGTGTGTTCATGCGTGTGTTCATGCGTGTGTTCATGCGTGTGTTTAATGCGTGTGTTCATGCGTGTGTTCATGCGTGTGTTTAATGCGTGTGTTCATGCATGTGTTCATGCATGTGGGCGAGCGAGAGAACTGATGCGCTGAGCTTTGCTGAGCAGTGAGTGTCGTATCAGAGATTAATGCCGTCTGCATTCAGGGCTCTGTCATAGCTGTTAAAAATCTCCATATTTCTCTGCTGCCGCTTGTTGATGGCTACATGTGTTTATGTCACAGGAAGTGTTGTGATTCAGGAGCTGTGTGTCTTGTGGCCTCACCACTGTTGTGTCAGGCTCTTTGTCTGAGTCGTATGAAATAAACAGTTGTGTCAGGAAACATTGACTATCAATAAGATGACACATTGCATCTGCTAAGAAACAAATTGTCCCCGTACGCAGAGCAGAATAGCTGTAGTGTGTGCGCTTGTGTGTGCATGCTGACTCTGTGCTCCCTGGCTGCAGATGTCTAATATTTTGAGGTCTGAGCGATTTAGCGGCCGTGGAACAGGAAACTACTCTGGGGGTTGTGGTGTACCAGTGGAGGCTGCTGAGGGGAGGACAGCTCATTATAATGGCTGGAACGGAGGAAATAGAATGGTATCAAACCATGAATTTGATGCCATTCAACTCATTCCGCTCCAGCCATTACCACAAGTCCATCCTCCCCAATTAAGGTGCGACCAACCTCCTGTGTGGTGTACAGTATGTGGGATGGAGTGTGTTGGGGATACTGTAGCTCTGTTAACACATATGGATCCTGATCCCAAACATATGTCTCCATGGACAACCTCTGCAATGCTTTAAATAAACATCTGTCCGATAAGAAATCACAAGCCCATTTGAATACATACACCCGTTTCTCTATTATCCACTTTTGTTAAATGGTGTATCGTGTGTAAAAATGTATACTGAAATCTATGTCAAACAGGAGCCTGAAATTTGCACGTTTGTTTTAGACATTTGGTCTGTTAAAACTTCTTATGGCTGCAAGCCCTAAATCAGGATCAATATGACAACAGCCAGTCCAAATGCAGGGCGCCAAATTCAAAAACCATACATCTCATAATTAAAATTCCTCAAACATACATGTGTTTTATATCATTTTAAAGGTAATCTTGTTGTTAATCCCACCAAAGTGTCCGATTTCAAATAGGCTTTTCAGCGAAAGCACTACAAACGATTATGTTAGGTCACCACAAAACTATAAATAATCATAGCCATTTTTCCCAGCTAATGATAGCATCACAAAAACCAGAATAGAGATAAAATGAATCACTAACCTTCAATTATTTTTATCAGATGACACTCATAGGACTTCATGTTACACAATACATGCGTGTTTTGTTTGATTCAATTCATATTTATATAAAAAAATCTGAGTTTACATTGAGGCGACTAGATTCACTAGTGGCAAAAACATCAAGTGACTTTGCATAGCCCATCGTTTCAACATGAATACTCATCATAAATAAAGATGATAATAGAAGTTATACACATTGATTAATATATATACCTCTCCTTAATGCAACCGCTATGTCATATTTTTAAAAAACTTTAAGGAAAAATAACTGCACGCTATAATCTGAGACGGCGCTCAAATTAGCATGTCACAGTTGCAGAGATAGCGTCACTATAAACAATAAAATATATTATAAATATTTCATTACCTTTGTTGGTTTCGATCGGAAAGCAGAGCAGGAACTCCAGGTCCACAATAAATGTTTGTTTTGTTAGAAAAAATCCATTATTTATGTCCAATTGTTAGCGCGTTTGGTAAACATATCCAAACGCTAATTCTGGTCAGCTTCATATCGGACAAAAACTTCAAAATGTGATATTACCGGTCGAAGAAACATTTCAAACTAAGTACTGAATCAATCATTAGGATGTTTTTAACATATAGCTTCAATAAAGTTCCAACCGGAGTATTCCTTCTTGTCTGCGTGAGCCATGGAACGCAAGTGACTTGCATGAAGAAAAAGCATGATCAGGAAATGGGTGCTTGATGGACACCTGACTGATTCTGCTCTCATTCTCTCCCACAACACCATAGAAGTCTAATTGGAATTTCTATTGATTGCTGACATCTAGTGGAACCCCTAGGCAGTGCAACCCCAGTCATACGTCAATTGGACTTCTTTTGGGACTCTGTTGAATACAGACAATCTCAGATTTCTGACATCCGGTTTTGATTTCAACTCAGGATTTTGCCTGCCAATATGAGTTCTGTTAATCTCAGAGAAATAATTCAAACAGTTTTAGAAACTTTGGAGTGTTTTCTATCCAACATTAATAATAATATGCAAATATTAGGAACTATGACTAAGGAGCAGGCCGTTTGAAATGGGCACCTTTCATCCAAGCTACTCAATACTGCCCCTGCAGCCATAAGAAGTTTTTAACTTGAGACTTGAACTGAACTCTTTCAGACAATATGATATTCTATTTTCCAAACGCTCAATTTCCCCAACATTTTCTCATCAACCACAACACGGGCTGTACTCCCACTACTGCGTGGAACGGAGCGACGCCTGGTGAAGAATCCTGAGCTTGCTGAAGTTCATAACTGGGAGATTCATAACCTTGTGAAGGCAGGCTATGTCACAAAAGTGACCACTCATGAAGAGGGAAACCCACTCAGCGAATCCTGGTATCTCCCTCACCATGTTATCCAGCAACACGGTGGGAAGTACCGACTTGTCTTCAACTGTTCATTCCAAGCTGCTGGTCAAAGCCTGAATGACTGTCTACTCCCCGGACCAACCTTAGGTCCTTCCTTGCTCGGTGTCCTTCTCCGGTTCCGGCAGCACTCTACAGCCATCAGTGGAGACATCAAAGCCATGTTTCATCAGATTCGTCTACTGCCTTCCGACACCACACTGCTCCGGTTCATATGGTGAGATATGGAACGAGATGCAGAGCCCACCATCTATTGAATGGCAAGTACTCTCATTTGGCACCACCTGCAGTCCTTGCTGTGCCATATACGCTCTGCAGAGACACGCACGGGAGCACCCAGACAGTGACGCAGACGTATGGGATTCAGTGGAAAATGCCTTTTTGTGGACAACTGCTTACAGAGCATCCCATCCACGGCTGAAGCGAAAGCACTCCTTGATAAAGTACAGAATCTCCTGTCCAATGGGGGATTTGAGGTCCGACAGCGGGCGAGTAACAGCGCGGAGGTTATCCAGCACCTCCCGCCACAAGCCAGGTCCAGTAGCAGTGAACTATGGCTACCACAGTCTGGTGCTAACCCACAAGAGCCCACTCTAGGACTGAGATGGAGCTGCATACCAGATACCCTTGGGTACAAGCACCGCTCAGCCCTGAGTTCCGAAACCCCCACTCTGCGCACCATCTATTGGACACTGGCCAGTCAATACGATCCCCTTGGGTATATCCTGCCATACACAACCCGGGCCAAAGTCTTAGTCCAGGACCTGTGGCAGACCAAGAGGGACTGGGATGAACCGATCCACCCGGCTGACCTAGTGGAACGATGGATCTGTTGGGAAACAGAGTTATCGGAGCTCTCTGAAGTCCAAATGCCAAGATGTTATGTACCACCCTGTGCTGACCAACTGGGATCATGCCTGGAACTGCATGTGTTCTGTGACGCTTCAGAGCGAGCTTATGGGGCGGTTTCCTATCTAAGAGTGGAGGATAAGGCAGGACACACCCATGTCTCCTTTGTCATGGCCAGGTCCAGGGTCGCACCCAAGAAGCAGTTGTCAATGCCTAGGCTGGAACTCAGTGCTGCCCTTTCCGAAGCCCAGTTGGCCTCTACCTTGCGAGCCAAGCTCACCTTGCCAATCCAAAGGGTCATCAACTGGAGTGATTCGACCACTGTATTGACCTGGCTCACATCGGAGTCCTGCAGGTATAAAGTGTTCGTCGGAACTCGCATTGCGGAAATCCCAGACCTGACAGAAGTCCAGGACTGGAGGTATGTTGATAGCATAAACAATCCTGCTGATGACGATACTCGCGGTAAAACCCTTAAGCAACTGGCTCAACCCCATCGCTGGAGCTTGGGACCACCATTCTTGTCCCAACCAGAGAACGAGTGGCCGACAGCCCCCAGGCGTGCCACCTCAGATGGGGTGGCTTCTATACCCACCTCCCTCGCGGCAGAGACACTACTCCTCCAGCATGCACAAGCAGTTAGCTTCCCTGGGGAGCTAAAAGCTCTGAAAGCTGGTAGGGAAGTTGCTAAGGAGAGCCGTCTTTTCTCTCTCGCCCCAGAATATGATCAAATCCTTGGAGTGATCAGAGTCGGAGGGAGGCTGCGCCAAGCAGAAGTTTTGGACCCAGATGCTATCCACCCAATTATCCTTCACTCCAGACACCCTCTTACCAGGCTCCTCATCAAGAGTTATGATGAAAAGCTTCTCCACCCAAGGCCAGAGAGGGTCTATGGGGAGATGAGGCGGAAGTACTGGATACTTGGAGGACGAGGAGCCATTCGTAAGCACCAATACGCCTGCGTAGAATGTCAGAGATGGCGGGCCGGAGCCACTGTGCCCAAAATGGCAGATTTGCCATTTTGACAGCTCGCTTGCGCCTCCTCAAACCACCCTTCTGGTCAACAGGAGTAGATTGCTTTGGCCCCTTGACAATCAAGCTAGGTCGTTGAGTGGAAAAGCGCTGGGGCATTCTATTCAAGTGTTTGACGACTAGGTGTGTCCACCTGGACCTACTGGAGAGTTTGGATACTGAAGCATTCCTCATGGCCCTACGGCGGTTTATCTCCCGACGGGGGAAACCCTACAAGATCCTGGCTGACAGAGGCACAAACTTCAAGGCAGGAGAAGCCAGGTTGGAGGAAGCCTTCCAAGCCATGGAACCCAGCCTCCAGGATCAGCTGATGGACCAACAAATCCTATTCAAATTTAACCCTCCAGGAGCTCCTCATTTTGGAGGAACATGGGAGCGAGAGATCAAATCTGTAAAGACGGCCTTAAGAGTCGTGCTGGGGGACCAAACTGTCACTGAAACTGTCTTGCGGGCCGTCCTGATAGAGGTGAAAGGGATATTGAACTCCAAACCCTTGGGATATCTCTCTGCAGACATCGCTGACCCCGATCCGGTTACACCGAATATGCCCTTGATGGGACGCTGAGATGCGTCACTTCCTCAAGCCATGTATGCTGATACCAACCTCGTTGGCAGACGCCGGTGGCGACACAGCCAGATCTTGGCTGACCATTTCTGGGCCCGATTCATTCGGGATTACCTACCAAGCCTACAGCACAGGGGGAAATGGCGGAGAGAAATGGCCAGCCTGGAAACTGGCCAAGTAGTAATGATGGTGGACCCTCAGTTGCCTCGAGCATCCTGGCCGGTGGGACGTATCACTAAGACCATGCCTGGGACCGATGGTCGCGTTAGATCAGTGGAGATCCAGATAAAGAACCGGACATATATCCGGCCAGTTGCTCGACTAATTCCTCTCCCTGAGATGACGGAGGACGGGGAGCAATGAGCCTTTTTGAGGAGTGTGGAATTTAACAAATTTCCAGGGTGGCTGTAGAAAAGGCCCATGGAGTTGGTGGAATAATCCTTTAATTCATGGCCACTTACTCAGCTGGGCCAGGGGCGCTTTATTAGGTCAGGTGGCAATGACCGACAGATCTCATCCACATTAAAGGAGGAAAACGCCATCGCCTGATCTCGCTGCTTTCTCTTCCTTAACTTCTCTAGGATATGTGGGACGCTACCGTCCCACTTGGCCAATAGCCAGGGAAAATGTAGAGCGCCAAATTCAAAAAAATGATAAGATGATGAAAATGATGGTAAGATACCAAATTAAAGCTACACTCGTGAATCCAGCCACCATGTCAGATTTCAAAAAGGCTTTTCGGCGAAAGCATAAGATGCTATTATCTGATGATAGCACTACAGTAAACAAAGAGAGTGTAACATATTTCAACACTGCAGGCACGATACAAAACGCAGAAATAAAATATAAATCATGCCTTACCTTTGACGAGATTATTTTCTTGGCACTCCAATATGTCCCATAAACATCACAAATGGTCCTTTTGTTCGATTAATTCCGTCCATATATATCCAAATTGTCCATTTATTTGGCGCGGTTGATCCAGAAAAAAACAGCTTCCAATTTGCGCAAAGTCACTACAAAATATCTCAAAAATTACCTCTAAACTTTGCCAAAACATTTCAAACTACTTTTGTAATACAACTTAATTAAGGTATTTGTAAACGTTAATAATCGATCAAATTGAAGACGGGTCTATCTGTTTTCAATACAGGAGATCAACAAACTAACGCTACTTTTCTAGTCTTGCGCAACTCTCAAACAGTACACATGACGTTACGCTGTTTCCAGGTGGCCTCACTTCTTCATTGCACAAAGGAATAACCTCAACCTATTTCCAAAGAGTGGTGACATCCAGTGGAAGCGGATTAGAAATCCAGTATTCCAATGAAAACTCATTGAACAGACAGTGACTTAAAAAAATATATAATAATTAATGGTTAGTCCTCGGGGTTTTGCCTGCTACATAAGTTCTGTTATACTTACAGACATGATTCAAGCAGTTTTAGAAACTTCAGAGTGTTTTCTATCCAAATCTACTAATAATATGTAGATTTGTTATGATTGTTATGATTTGATCTTTGTGATTATGAATTTGATTGGATACATGTTATTTTGTTTCCTTTGTTATGCAGCACAGACTACTCAGTAAATATACCACTTTATGGTTAAAGGAATTCCTGCCTCAGTCTCATCTATTCCTCTGTCACCTGACACGTGACCACCTGTTCACCTTCACTGTCAGTCATCCTACCTGTCCAGCTACCCACACAGATTCCACTAATCTTTCAGGCAGACTCTCCATATCCTTCTCCCATCACTCTCACTTTGTCACGGATCCCTTCAGAACTTTCATTACGCACACTTGTCCCCTATTCCCACTGATTAGTACTTGTATAAGTGTGCCCTTTGGTTTCCATTGTGCGGTCGATTATTGTTACAATGTCCATGGTGCGTGTGAGTACCTGTGCTGTGTGTTTTGGCTTTCGTGCCATTGTGGATTGCGCAGATGATTAAGGATCTCGTCCCATGTGTTAATCATTGTGCGCATGTGCTATTTATTCGACGTACTCCTCGCTCTTTTGTTTTGGGTTTCTACCCTGTGTTTTGTCACGTGTTTGTTTGGTCTTCGCCCCCGTGCCTTTACACGGCACGCCGTCATTTGGGCTTAATAAAAAAAACTATTATGCATTCCTGCGCCTGTCTCCCGACCCATTTATGCCAAATTGACACTCTTCTCCTCTCACCTCTCCCACCTCCACTCTGCCCTTTCCCCTCACCCTTTCCCCTTTTTTCTTCTCTCCCCTATTCCCTCTTATTTCTCCCCTCTTCTTTCTCCTTTTATCCCTCTCCCTTCTCCCTCTCTTCCATCTGCCAGTGACCTTGGTCTCTATTTACGACTGCTAACTACCCATTAGCCTAAACCAGCCTCCTGGGGATCTTAGCCAAATAAGCTGTCATTGACTGACTGGAGAGTAGAACATGTGTAAGAAGTACAGAGGTCCTTTGGAAGCACAGTGGAGGGAGAACCCCACATTCAACAGGAAAGAATGTCCAGGCAGCCTGCAGCCTGTTGCTGACTTAAGGATTCTCACAAGATTTATCTGTCTTTGTCTTTGTTTTTATATCTCTCTCCTGCCCCCCTGTCTCACTTTGTCTCTCTCTTTGTCTCTCGCTCTCTTAAGTTTCCTCTCTTGCACTGCCCTCACCCCAAATACTTGGCTCCAGTGTGTAATCACTTCTGCTCTTTAAGAAAAACCATCAAACCCACAACCTTCCCTCTAGGCACAGTTCCATAGTGATTGCTGTTTTGCTCAACCCGATTTCATCCTTCATTAACTGATTGTATAAGGAATTTGAAGTGACTGGTAAATAAATAGCCTGAGTCAGCCTCACTGCTGTAATTGCTGTTTAATATCAGGTAAGTAGTAAACTCTGGCACATCTCTCATCGCCGAAGGGCGGTATCTTCATTACAGGCGTTTAAAACGGTTGTAGTCTACCCCATAAAACGTTTTACATTAGGCTTTATTGTACTGCCATAGCACCTGAAGGTGTTAGTTATAGTTAGTAAGTCTCTGTGTAGTTCACTGGAAAGTTCTGAGAGACACCGTATGGTAGACACATCAGCAGAGACTGCATTATTCACTCCAATATGATACACACCCTGCAGTGGTTCAAATGGTCACGAGGGCCAATAGACAGATGCTTCTGAGCAGACCTCATCCACAACACTCTGTCAATAGACACAGACTGCCAAATTTTTAACAGGATGATAAGCAGGCTCGGAACGGCTCCATCTATTTACAAGGAATGTGTGGCTTTGTTTGGGATCCAGCACATATCTCAGATAAGAGATGGTCAGTTGAAATTAAATAATTTAAAGTGCTCAGCAGATGTGAAATCATGTTGCACAATAAGTAATGGGTGAGGAAAGAAAGAGCGTGATGACTCTTAAGTGGACAATAACAAGTTAAAACACCAAGAGGTTGACTCATACAGGATCCCAAAGCAGGATCCCACAGCAGGTTCTTTAAGTCAAACCAACAACAAACTCTGTTTCCTCCCTCTACAAAAGCTTCTACTTAACATCTCACTGTATGGCTCTTCTTTCACAAGGCACTCTGAAAGCCTTTCTGCCCTTTAAGAGAAAGAGAGAAGGAGAGATAAAGACAGGAGGAAGGGTGGAGAGACAGAGAGAGACATATCTGATTTTGCAGGGGTTCTTACCGTAGGGCCATGCTAGCCCCTGGTACAGGGAGATGAGGATGAAGAGGGTGATGAAGAGGGAAGATCCATGAGTCCCGGGGGAGTGGTGGGTGCCGGTGTGAGGGAGCGTAGGGGTCCCCCCGTGGCTTTCCCCCAGCTGCAGTCCCCATACCGCAGAAAGCATGCTGCAGTCTGAAGCTCTGTTTACTTTCTGAGCTCAGCTGGTTTGACATCACACTCTTTCTCTCTCCCTCTGTTGCTTTCTCTTTCTCCCTCCCTCTCTCTTTCCTTCCCTCACTCTCTGACTTTGTTTCTTCCCCCTCTCTCGTTTCCACTCTCTCTCTCTCTCTCTCTCCCTCCCCCCTTTGCTTCAGGTTACAGCCCAGCCTGGTAAGGAGCTCCAGTCAGGAACGGCTTCCAACAGCCCTGCTCCTCTCTTCAGACGATGTCACTGCTCTTAAATTAAACCATAGGCTGTTTTAACTTCTAATTCATCACAATCCCGGATCCGGGAGCACCCCCATCAGTAAAAAAGCTGACTAGCATAGCCTAGCATAGCGTCACAAGTAAATACTAGCATCTAAATATCATTAAATCACAAGTCCAAGACACCAGATGAAAGATACACATCTTGTGAATCCAGCCATCATTTCTGATTTTTAAAATGTTTTACAGGGAAGACACAATATGTATTTCTATTAGCTAACCACGATAGCAAAAGACACAACTTTTTTTTCCCACCATTTTTTTCCTGCATAGGTAGCTATCAAAATTTCGACCAAATAAATATATAAATAGTCACTAACCAAGAAACAACTTCATCAGATGACAGTCTGATAACATATTTATTGTATAGCATATGTTTTGTTAGAAAAATGTGCATATTTCAGGTATAAATCATAGTTTTACATTGCAGCCACCATCACAACTCTCACCAAAGCAACTAGAATAACTACAGAGACCAACGTGAATTACCTAAATACTCATCATAAAACATTTATGAAAAATACACAGCGTACAGCAAATGAAAGACAAAGATCTTGTGAATCCAGCCAATATTTCAGATTTTTTAAGTGTTTTACAGCGAAAACACAATATAGCATTATATTAGCTTACTACAATAGCCAACCACACAACAGCATTGATTCAAGCCAACAATAGCGATAACGAATAAACCAGCAAAAGATATTAATTTTTTCACTAACCTTCTCAAACTTCTTCAGATGACAGTCCTATAACATCATATTACACAATACATATAGAGTTTGTTCGAAAATGTGCATATTTAGCGGCACAAATCGTGGTTATACAATGAGAATAGTAGCCAAGCTGCCAACAAAATGTCGGGAGAAATCTTGGGAGAGGCACCTAATCTAATCAGTAACTAATCATAAACTTGACTAAGAAATACAGTTTGGACAGCAAATGAAAGATACATTCGTTCTTAATGCAACCGCTGTGTTAGATTTTTAAAATTAACGTTACTACGACATACAGCGTGCGTTAAAGCGAGACCGCACCGAAATTAATGGCGGAATAGTAGTTTCACATTTTTCAACAGAACAATGAATTAACATCATAAATACTTCTTACTTTTTGATGTGCTTCCATCAGAATCTTGGACAAGTTGTCCTTTGTCCAGAAGAATCGTTGCTCCGGTTGTAGATTGTCGCCTTCAACTTTGGAATTAGCAGTAAATATTAGCCATGTGGCCCAGACGTGCCCAACTCACTATAACGCAGCACAAAGAAATATCCGAAAATCGCAATATACTGATATAAACTGATATAACTCGGATTAAAATAACAACATTATGATGTCTTTAACACCTATATCGAATAAAATCAGAGCCGGATATATCTAAGGCCTATAACGGGAGCTTTCCAGAACGCCATCCTGAGGTCTGTCTTGCGTCATGGCGAATGTTGAAAAGACTGCACCCCACGTTCCAAGACCCTTTATATGGCCTCAGATCTGCCTAGCAACTCCATTCCAATTCTCACTATTTGCTGACATCTAGGGGAAGGCGTATGCAGTGCATCTCGACCAATAGAAGACATGCAAATTAATAAACTGACCCCAGAACAGCCTGCCTGATTTCAGATTTCTCACTTCCTCATAGGAAGTTTGCTCCAACTTGAGTTCTGTTTTACTCACAGATATAATTCAAACGGTTTTAGAAACTAGAGAGTGTTTTCTATCCAATAGTAATAATAATATGCATATTGTACGAGCAAGAATTGAGTACGAGGCAGTTTAATTTGGGAATGAAATTTTTACAAAGTGAAAACAGCACCCCCTATTGAGAAAAGGTTAACCCATTATGCTCTCGCTCAGCTGTATACAAAAACACACACACACACACTCTCTTTTCAGAAAGATAACTAACACTAAGAGGTGTATTAAGGTGAGTGTCTGGTCCAGGAAAATAAAATAAAATGTTATTTGTCACATACTTCGTAAAACAACAAGTATAGACTAACAGTGAAATGCTTACTTACTGGTCCTATTCCAAAAATAAATACACAGTGAATAACAATAATCAGTAAAAATAACATGGCTATATACAGGGAGTACCAGTACTGAGTCGATGTGAACGGGTACGAAGAAATTGAGGTAGCTATGTACACTACAGTTCAAAAGTTTGGGGTCACTTAGAAATGTCCTTGTTTTACATGAAAACATACATTAGTTTCAAAATGAATATGAAATACAGTCAAGATGTTGACAAGGTTATAAATAATGATTTTTAATTGAAATATGAATTGTGTCCTTCAAACTTTGCTTTCATCAAAGAATCCTCCATTTGCAGCAATTACAGCCTTGAAAACCTTTGGCATTCTAGCTGTCAATTTGTTGAGGTAATATGAAGTGATTTCAACCCATGCTTCTTGAAGCACCTCCCACAATTTAGATTGGCTTGATAGGCACTTCTTACTTACCATAGGGTCAAGCTGCTCCCACAACTGCTCAATAGAATTGAGATTCGGTGACTGTGCCAGCCACTCCATTAGATTGAATACCAGCTGACTGCTCTTTCCTAAATAGTTCTTGCATAGTTTCTATTTATTTAACTAGGCAAGTCAGTTAAGAACAGCATAGGAACTTGTTCAGGGGCTGAACAACAGATTTTTACCTTGGGGATTTGATCTTGCAACCTTCCAGTTACTAATCCAACGCTCTAACCACTAGGCTACCTGCTCCCCAGCTGTGCTTTGGGTCATTGTCCTGTTTTAGGAGGAAATTGGCTCCAATTAAGTGCCGTCCACAGGGTATGGCATAGCGTTGCAAAATGGATTGATAGCCTTCCTTCTTCAAGATCCCTTTTACCCTGTACAAATCTCCCACTTTACTACCATCAAAGCACCCCCAGATCATCACATTGCCTCCACCATGCTTGACAGATGGTGTCAAGCACTCCTCCAGCATCTTTTATTTTCTTCAGCGTCTCACGAATGTTCTTCTTTGTGATCCGAACACCTCAAACTTAGATTTGTCTGTCCATAACACTTTTTTCCAATCTTCCTCTGTCCAGTGTCTGTTATATTTTGCCCATCTGAATCTTTTGGCTTCTTCTTTGCAACTCTGCCTAGAAGGCCAGCATCCCGGAGTAGCTTCCTCACTGTTGACGTTGCAACTGGTGTTTTGTGGGTACTATTTAATGAAGCTGCAAGTTTGAGGACTTGTGAGGCGTCTGTTTCTTAAACTAGACACTCTAATGTACTTGTCCTCTTGCTCAGTTGTGCACCGGGGCCTCACACTCCTCTTTCTATTCTGGCTGAACCAGTTTGTGCTGTTCTGTGAAGGGAGTAGTACACAGCTTTGCACGAGATCTTCAGTTTCTTGGCAATTTCTCGCATGGAATAGCCTTCATTTCTCAGAACAAGAATAGACTGATGAGTTTCAGAAGAAAGTTCTTTGTTTCTGGCCATTTTGAGCCTGTAATCAAACCCACAAATGCTGATGATCCAGATACTCAACTAGTCTAAAGAAGGCCAGTTTTATTGCTTCTTTAATCAGAACAACAGTTTTCAGCTGTACTAACATAATTACAAAAGGGTTTTCTAATGATCAATTAGCCTTTTAAAATGATAAACTTGGATGAGTTAACACAACGTGCCATTGGAACACAGGAGTGATGGTTGCTGATAATGGACCTCTGTAGGCCGATGTAGATATTCCATAAAAAATCTGCCGTTTCAAGCTACAATAGTCATTAACAACATTAACAATGTCTACACTGTATTTCCGATCAATTTTATATTATTTTAATGTACAAAAAAATGTGCTTTTCTTTCAAAAACAATGGCATTTCTAAGTGACCACAAACGGTAGTGTACTTATACGGTAGTGTACTTATAGGTATGGCTAAAGTGACTAACCAACAGGATAGATAATAGACCGTAGCAGCAGCGTGTGAGAGTGTGAGAGTGAGTGAGTGAGTGAGTGAGTGAGTGAGTGAGTGAGTGAGTGAGTGAGTGAGTGAGTGAGTGAGTGAGTGAGTGAGTGAGTGAGTGAGTGAGTGAGTGAGTGAGTGAGTGAGTGAGTGAGTGTATGTGGTGTCAGTATGCATGTGTACGCATGTTATTTGTGTGTGGGCGTATATAGTGTATGTGTGTGTTGGGGTGTCAGTGCAAGTATGTATGAGTGTGTGGGTCCAGTGAGTCAGTGCAAGAGAGTTATTGAAAAAAAGGGTCAATGCTGGTAGTCCGTGTAGCCATTTTATTAGTTATTTAGCAGTCTTGTTTAGCAGTCTTATGGCTTGGGGGTAGAAGCTGTTCAGGGTGCTGTTGGTTCCAGACTTAGTGTACTGGTACAACTTGCCGTGCATTACCAGAGAGAACAGTCTATGGCTTGGGTGGCTGGAGTCTTTGACAATTGTTTGGGCCTTCCTCTGACCCCGCATGGTAAATATATATTTGTTTTATTTATTTCATTTAACCTTTATTTATCGAGGCAAGTCAGTTAAGGACCAATTCTTATTTACAATGACGTCCTACCAAAGGCAGAAGGCTGGGATTAAATAGAATAAAAATTAAATAAAAATATAGGACTAAACACACATCCCGACAAGAGAGACAACACAACACTACATAAAGAGAGACCTAAGACAACAACATAGAAAGATTAGCAACACATGACAACATAGCATGGTAGCAACACAACATGACAACAACATGGTACTGTAGCAACACAACATGGCAGCAGCACAACATGGTAGCAGCACAAAACATGGACAAACATTATTGGCACAGACAGCAGCACAAAGGGCAAGAAGGCAGAGACAACAATACATCATACTGTTAGTAAGAGTGTCCATGATTGAGTCTTTGAATGAAGAGATTGAGATAAAACTGTCCAGTTTGAGTGTTTGTTGCAGCTTGTTCCAGTCGCTAGCTGCAGCGAACGTAAAAGACGAGCGACCTAGTGATGTGTGTGTTTTGGGGACCTTTAACAGAATGTGACTGACAGAACAGGTGTTGTATGTGCAGGATGAGGGCTGCAGTAGATATCTCAGATAAGGGGGAGTGAGGCCTCAACCAGTGGGTCTTGCGATGGGTATACAGAGACGACCAGTTTACAGAGGAGTATAGAGTGTAGTGATGTGTCCTATAAGGAGCATTGGTGGCAAAGCTGATGGCCGAATGGTAAAGAACATCTAGCCGTGCGAGAGCAGCCTTATAGTGGTCCTGAATGGCAGAGAGCTCAGGCCCAGTGATGTACTAGGCTCTCAATGGTGTAGCTGTTGAACTTTTTTAGGATCTTTTCAACCTCCTGAGGGTGAAGAAGTGCTGGCAAGACCTCTTCACCACTGTGTGGCTGCGTGTGGACCATGTTAATTCCTTAGCGATGAGGACACTGACGAACTTGAAGCACTCAACCCGCTCCACTACAGCCCCATCGATGTGGATGGGGGCGTGTTCACACCTCCATTTCATGTAGTCCACGATCAGCTCCTTTGTCTTGCTGACATTGAGGGAGAGGTAGCTGTCCTGACACCACACTTCCAGGTCTCTGACCTCCTCCCTATAGGTTGCCTCATCGTCATCGGTGAACAGTCTTACCACCGTCGTGTCATCAGCAAACTTCATGATGGTATTGAAGTCGTGCACACCCATGCAGTTGTGGGTGAACAGGGAGTACAACAAGAGGGGACTAAGCACACACCCCTGAGGGGCCCCTGAGGGGCTCCCGTGTTGATGGTCAGCGTGGCATATGTGTTGTTGCCTACACTCCAGGATCCAGTTGCAGAGGGAGGATTTTAGTCCCAGGGTCCTGAGCTTGGTGACTATGGTGTTGAGTGCTGAGCTGTAGTCAATGAATAGCATTCTTACATAAGTATTACTTTTGTCCAGGTGGATGAGAGCAGATAAACAATAGAGATTGTATCATGTATGAATATGTTTGGGCGGTATGCAAATAGGAGTGGGTCCAGGGTGTCTGGGATGATTGAGTTAATATGAGCAATAACCAGCCTTTCAAAGCATTTCATGGCTATAGATGTGAGTGCTCCAGGGCGATAGTCATTTAGGCAGGTTACCTTGGCGTTCTTGGGTGAGGGGACTATGGTGGTCTGCTTGAAACAAGTTGGTATTACAGACCGGGTCAGGGATAGGCTGAAAATGTCAGTGAAGACACTTACAGCTGGACAGTGCATGCTCTAAGTACGCATCCTGGTACGCATCCTGGTATCCTAACCCTAACCCCACGGCCTTGTGAATGTCATCGGGAACAGATGTTGCTCTTATACATAGTTCAGTGTTGCTTGCCTCAAAGCAAGCGTAGAAGGCATTTAGCTCATCTTCAAGGCGTGCGATGCTTGACAGCTCCCGGCTGGGTTCCCCTTGTAATTCATGACAGTTTGCAAGCCCTGGCACATCCGTTGAGCGTCAGAACCGGCGTAGTAGGATTTGATCTAGTCCTGTATTGACACTTTGCCTGTTTGATTGCTCGTCGGAGGTCGTAACGGGATTTCTTATAAGCATGCAGATTAGTCCAACTCCTTGAAAGCGGCAGCTCTAGCCTTTAGTTCAGTACGGATGTTGCCTGTAATCCATGGTGTCTGGTTGGGATATGTAAGTACGGTCACTGTGGGGATGACATCGTCGATGCACTTATTAATGAAGCCGGTGACTGACGAGGTAAACTCTTCAGTGTTATCGGATGAATCCTAAAACATATTCCAGTCTGTGCTAGCAAAATAGTCCTGTAGCTTAGCATCCACTTCATTGGACAACTTCTGTATTGAGCGCATCACTGGTACTTCCTGTTAGAGTTTTTCCTTGTAAGCAGGAAGTAGGAGGATAGAGTTACGGTCTGATTTACCAAAGGGAGGGTGAGGGAGGGCTTTGTATGAGTTTCTGTGTGTGGAGTATTTGTATTTGTATTTGCCAAGGCAGCAGCTACTCTGACTGGAGTCCAGCCAAATAAGGTAGTTTATGCAGTTAAAAAAAGTATTACAATACATTCACAGACCATGTTCCCTCAGGCAACTACTCCACCAATACCACATACAGTTAAAGTCGGAAGTTTACATACACCTTAGACAAATACATTTAAACTCAGTTTTTCACAATTCCTGACATTTAATCCTAGTAAAAATCCCCTGTCTTAGGTCAGTTAGGATCACCACTTTATTTTAAGAATCTGAAATGTCAGAATAGTAGTAGAGACAATGATTTATTTCATACTTTATTTCTTTCACATTCCCAGTGGGTCAGAAGTTTACATACACTCAATTAGTATTTGGTAGCATTGCCTTTAAATTGTTTAACTTGGGTCAAACATTTCGGGTAGCCTTCCACAAGCTTCCCACAAGGGTGAATTTTGGCCCATTCCTCCTGACAGAGCTGGTGTAACTGAGTCAGGTTTGTAGGCCTCCTTGCTCACACACGCTTTTTCAGTTCTGCCCACAAATCTTCTATAGGTATGAGGTCAGGGCTTTGCAATGGCCACTCCAATACCTTGACATTGTTGTCCTTAAGCCATTTTGCCACAACTTTGGAAGTATGCTTGGGGTCATTGTTCATTTGGAAGACACATTTGCAACCAAGCTTTAACTTCCTGACTGATGTTGTTACGGATACAAGTGTTCTGTGTGTATCCTGTGTCTATTTCTTTTCTCTCCTTCTCCCCTACTCACAGGTGACAATCATCATTCCCCAATCAGTCATCAATCAGTCGCTAATCGGAAGACACCTGCTCCTTTTTCCTTACCCAATCACAGTCCCTTTCCCTTGGTTTAAAACCCCTGTAAGTTGTTTTCTCCCCAGCTCAATCTCTCTGTCAATGTCATATGTCTGTAGAGCTCTTGTTTGTTTTGCATCTATATGTCACCACCTGTGAGTATTGTTTTGGTTATGGTGTTTGTTTAATGGTGGGAAAAGGGGGTAACCAGATAAGTTGCCCATGGGCATACATTACCCGTAGGTAAACGTTGTTAACACTAGTTAGAACTGGGTGGACCACCCCCTGTATTTGTTAGTTAGTTAGTGGTTGTTGCAATAGGCTAGTCTATCTTAGGGGTGTTTTTGAATTATTATTGTTTCATTCCTTGGGTCCAGCTCAGCCCCTTTTCCTGCTCCCCCCCCATTACCGTGTGTTTTATAAATTAACCTTGAGTGTTTGACGGTAGTTCTTAGTAGTCGTGGTTATTTTGTTTTTCACTGTTACGTTTTCACTATTATAATTTGCATGAGTTATGTTACGGGTCCCATTACCATCACCCCTAGACTGTCGGGCCAAAGGGATTCATAACATAAGTGGGGGCTCATCCGGGATCTGTCTTTACTGACACCCATGCCGCTTGTGCAGATTGTTTTAGTGGTCTAGTTCAGTGTTGAGCGTCATAGTTGAAGTAGCATTAGTGTTTGCTATTTTGTTGGCTCTGGTGTGGTAGTTCAAGATGGCTACTTTTGATTTGAAGTCCTTTTTGGATAACCCTTTGTGGGAGTTTTTTGATAGATGTCGTAGATTTAATGACCTTGGCTGACCATTATTCGGTATCGATTCCACCGAGTTTAGTTAAAGCGGAGGTTAAACAACTAGTGTTGAATGTTTTGTTGGAAGAGCAGGTGCTTGTATTACCGCTGCCTGAGCCTACTACCCCTGTAGGGGATGTTGCTGCTCCTTTAAGCCCAGTGGTGTCTGAGGGCGAGGCTAAAGCTCCAGCCACATTGCCCCGTTTTGATCCACAGTCAACCGGTGATGCCAGGCGGGATGTCCGTTCCATACAGTTCCAACTGGAGGCGGAAGAGAGCCCAAATTAGGCGGGAGACTCTCCAGTTGGAGATGTGTAAAATTGAGGCAAAACGAGGACAGTTAGATTTGGAGGAAAGGCGAGAACAGCGGCAGTTGGAGATGTGTAAAATTGAGGCAGATAAAGAACAATGTCAGATGGAGTTCAAAATGCGCCAGATGGAGCTGGAGGCAGAGACAGCGAGGCTAGCCTTTGTTCCTGCTGTGCCTGTTAGTGAGGCGTCCTCACCAGCTGTAGCTTCCAACACTTTTGACATTAGTAGGCAGATTGCCTTAGTACCTTTGTTCAGAGTCAGAGGTTGACTCCTATTTTTGTGTATTTGAACGAATAGCCGTAGCATTGAAATGGCCTGAAGAGGTATGGTGCCTATTACTTCAGTGTAAATTAACTGGTAAAGACCAAGAGGTTTTGTCAGCGCTACCTCTGGAAGACCGTTTGAATTATGAAGTGGTCAAAGCTACTGTTCTTCGTGCATATGAGCTTGTGCCTGAGGCATACCGACAGATTTAGGTCTCATAAGAAGTCTTCTAGTAAGACTTATGTGGAATTTGCTAGAGACAAGGGAAATCTGTTTGATAAATGGCATGCTGCTAGTAAGGTAACTGATTTCAACTCTCTCCGGGAGTTAATCTTGTTGGAAGAGTTTAAAAATTGCTTACCCGAACGCATTGTAGTTTACCTAAACGAACAGAAAGTATCATCCCTGTCAGAAGCGTCTGTGTTGGCAGACGAGTGTGTTGATGCACAAGAGTGTGTTTTCGGCTCATACTGAGAGTAGAGCTACTGAATTGCCTACTTATAGCCCTAGTCGGCCAGCAGTATATCAAGCACGCCAGAAAAATGAGCGTCCCTGTTTCTATTGTCATAAGGTGGGGCATATGATTAATGATTGCTTCCTGCTAAAACGTAAACAAGGGATGCCTCTTCGTGCCAAGCCACCAACAGGTGTTGGTCTAATTGGTACGGTTGTGAGGTCTGAAACGAAACAGTGCCTCAGGGTAAATGCAGTTTAAAAGACCCAGTCCCCGACCGTAGTTATGAACCGTTCATTTTCGAGGGGTTTGTGTCCCTAGCGAATTACGAAGCGTCTCAGCGTCCGGCTAAAATCCTTAGAGATACTGGTGCGGCGCAGTCGTTTATATTGTCTGATGTGTTGCCCTTATCCGACGATACATACTGTGGTTCCAGTGTGTTAGTTCAGGGTATTGAAATGGGTTTTGTGCCATTGCACTTTGTGAAGGTACACTGAGTTAATCAGTAGAATATTCAGAGTGGGGGTACGTCCTATGTTGCCAGTAAAAGGTGTGACCTTTATAATGGGTAACAATATTGCCGGAGGAAAGGTAGTACCCGTTTTGGAAGTAATGGATAAAAGTGACCACTCTCTCTCCAATGAGCTGGCACAGTTATCCACATGTGTTCCCTGCTTGTGCTGTCACTCGTGCTCAGTCACGACAAGTGGGTGACCTGATAGATTTGTCGAACACTGTTCTGTTCAAAGAGGTTGCTCAAGGGGATGGGTTGTGTGCTACCTCTGGGAAGCTGATCACCTCTGACAAACAGCCCAGGAAAGAAGCAAAGAATGTTGAACTTATTGCTGATGCAATACAGTTACCAGTCACTCGTGAGCAGCTTATTGCTAACCAAAAGGTTGACATCAAGCTTGCTAAATGTTTTTCTAGTGTTGTCTCATTGGAAGATGTAAAGAAGAAGAACGTGGCTTACTTCATTGATGGTAATCTCCTCATGCGTAAATGGACATCCCATGATGACGCGGACGGAGATTGGAATGCTGTTTACCAAATAGTGATTCCTACAGCCTTTCGACAAAATGTGTTATCCCTTGCTCATGATCACCAGTGGTCTGGTCATTTAGGAATCACAAAAACTTATGATCGGATCCTTTGCCATTTCTTTTGGCCGGGTTTAAAACAAGATGTGGCTCAGTTCTGTCGGACATGCCACATGTCAGATAACCGGAAAACCAAATCAGGTTATTCCTCCCGCTCCTCTTTGTCCAATACCTGTCATAGGTGAACCATTCGAACATGTGGTGGTTGATTGTGTTGGACCGTTACCGAAGACAAAATCGGGTAACCAGTTTCTGTTGACAATTATGTGTATGGCAACAAGATACCCCGAGGCCATTCCTCTGCGAAGGATTACAGCTTGAGATGTTGCTTCAATATATCCATATAATTGTCCTGACTCATGACGCCATCTATTTTGTTAAGTGCACCAGTCCCTCCTGCAGCAAAGCACCCCACTACATGATCAAATCAAATCAAATGTATTTGTATAGCCCTTCTTACATTAGCTGATATCTCAAAGTGCTGTACAGAAACCCAGCTTAAAACCACAAACAGCAAGCAATGCAGGTGTAAAACCACAGTGGCTAGGAAAAACTCCCTAGAAAGGCCAAAACCTAGGAAGAAATCTAGAGGAACCAGGCTGAGGGGTGGCCAGTCCTCTTCTGGCTGTGGCGATTATAACAGAACATGGCCAAGATGTTCAAATGTTCATAAATTACCAGCATGGTCAAATAATAATAATCACAGTGGTTGTCGAGGGTGCAACAGGTCAGCAGCTCAGGAGTAAATGTCAGTTGGCTTTTCATAGCCGATCATTGAGAGTGCCACTCCTGCTGTCTCTAGAGAGTTGAAAACAGCAGGTCTGGGACAGGTAGCACGTTCGGTGAACAGGTCAGAGTTCCAAAGCCGCAGGCAGAACAGTTGAAACTGGAGCAGCAGCACAGCCAGGTGGACTGGGGACAGCAAGGAGTCAGCATGCCAGGTAGTCCTGAGGCATTGTCCTAGGGCTCAGGTCCTCCGAGAGAGAGAAAGAGAGAAGGAGAGAATTAGAGAAAGCATGCTTAAATTCACACAGGACACCGGATAAAACAGGAGAAATACTCCAGATATAACAGGCTGACCCTAGCCCCCCGACACATAAACTCTGCAGCATAAATACTGGAGGCTGAGACAGGAGGGATCAGGAGACACTGTGGCCCCATCCGATGATATCCCCGGACAGGGCCAAACAAGCAGGCTATAACCCCACCCACTTTGCCAAAGCACAGCCCCCAAACCACTGGAGGGATATCTTGAATCTCCGCCACGGCACAATCCAAGGGGGGGGGGCGCCAACCCAGACAGCTAGACCACGTCAGTGACTCAACCCACTCAAGTGACGCACCCCTCCTAGGGATGGCATGGAAGAGCACCAGTAAGCCAGTGACTCAGCCCCTGTAACAGGGTTAGAGACAGAATCCCAGTGGAGAGAGGGGAACCGGCTAGGCAGAAACAGCAAGGGCGGTTCGTTGCTCCAGTGCCTTTCCGTTCACCTTCACACTCCTGGGCCAGACTACACTCAAACATATGACCTACTGAAGAGATAAGTCTTCAGTAAAGACTTAAAGGTTGAGACCGAGTCTGCGTCTCTCACATGGGTAGGCAAACCATTCCATAAAAATGGAGCTCTATAGGAGAAAGCCCTGCCTCCAGCTGTTTGCTTAGAAATCCTAGGGACAATTAGGAGGCCTGCGTCTTGTGACCGTAACGTACGTGTAGGTATGTACGGCAGGACCAAATCGGAAAGATAGGTAGGAGCAAGCCCAAGCCCATGTAATGCTTTGTAGGTGTTCAGTAAAACCTTGAAATCAGCCCTTGCCTTAACAGGAAGCCAGTGTAGGGAGGCTAGCACTGGAGTAATATGATCAAATTTTTGGGTTCCAATCAGGATTCTAGCAGCCGTATTTAGCACTAACTGAAGTTTATTTAGTGCTTTATCCGGGTAGCCGGAAAGTAGAGCATTGCAGTAGTCTAACCTAGAAGTAAAAAAAGCATGGATTAATTTTTCTGCATCATTTTTGGACAGAAAGTTTCTGATTTTTGCACAATTACGTAGATGGAAAAAAGCTGTCCTTGAAACAGTCTTCATATGTTCGTCATAAGAGAGATCAGGGTCCAGAGTAACGCCAAGGTCCTTCACAGTTTTATTTGAGACGACTGTACAACCATCAAGATTAATTGTCAGATTCAACAGAAGATCTCTTTGTTTCTTGGGACCTAGAACAAGCATCTCTGTTTTGCTCGAGTTTAAAAGTAGAACGTTTGCAGCCATACACTTCCTTATGTCTGAAACACAGGCTTCTAGCGAGGGCAATTTTGGGGCTTCACCATGTTTCATTGAAATGTACAGCTGTGTGTCATCCGCATAGCAGTGAATGTTAACATTATGTTTTCAAATGACATCCCCAAGAGGTAAAATATATAGTGAAAACAATAGTGGTCCTAAAACGGAACCTTGAGGAACACCGAAATGTACAGTTGATTTGTCAGAGGACAAACCATTCAGAGACAAACTGATATCTTTCCGACAGATAAGATCTAAACCAGGCCAGAACTTGTCCGTGTAGACCAATTTGGGTTTCCAATCTCTCCAAAAGAATGTGGTGATCAATGGTATCAAAAGCAGCACTAAGGTCTAGGAGCACGGCTTGATCCTAAGCCATGAGTGAGTGAGTCACTCAGCTTTATGTAGGGCCCAGGCTATATGACTGTGCCATCAACTTGATAATATATAATGATATTTTCGAGGTTATTTCATTTTCAAAAAAAATGATAGTGAGCAATTGTAATCTGAAAAAAGGCCAAAATAATATTTGTAAAGGCCAAAACTTTTATTTTTGTTTTCAGAGGGAGAGAAACGCTGGGCCAGTTGTGCGCCGCCCTATGGGACTCCCAATCACGGTCGGATGTGATACAGAATAATAATAATAGTTTTTGTATGATTTGTTTTGTCTTTTCTGGTAGATTAAACTGAAATTGCAACCAATCATGGCCGGGTGTGATACAGCCAACCTAACTAAGAAATACATTTAACGATAGAATTCTCCCCCTACCCTCTTCATAGGCAAGTCTATTCTCCAGCTACCTGCTAATAGCCATAATGGTGCTGTGCAACGTGACCGTGTGTGTTTTGAATAACTATTTTCCAGTAAGAAACAATTTGTTACCTTCATTAGACAACTTTGTTCCAATATTTCTGTAATTCAGTGATATTTATTCCCATAGCAATTCGTTACGGATCCATAACTAGATAAATATCGGCATTTTGAAAGTATTTATTTTCATTATTTTATTAACGAAAGCATAAAGATGGTGTTGAAGAAATACAGTACTGTACAGTATATGCTTTTACATTTGGGTAACAAAGCATTTTGAAGATATAAGCCACCTGCATTTGTTTATTAGGTTATAGCAGAACAGCATAACGGTTCGGACGGCCCTTGCTGTGCCTGGTGAGCAGTTGGTCAAGTTCTGTTGTCAGAAGAGGAATACAAATGTCAGGATGAACCGACGACATGATGAACCCACCAGGTATGTTGACTCTGCCTGTCGAAGGTGGACTTCTAGAGCTCACAAGTGGGCTTGGTATGGATTGTGACTCCACCTCATTCCTCGCCCTCTTCAACGCGTCATTCCCGACAATGCCGCCTGGCTCTGGACCAATGCTTCAGCTGTCGCTCGTATCTCTGCACATAGATAATGTTTCTCTTTCTGCTGGTCTGCCTTCAATGACTCGATCTCGGTCTTCAAAGTTTGAATCTGATCCATGTGCACCTTCATCAGATGAGCAGAATGGTACCTCCCTGAGCCCCCATCTATTACAGTGGCCGATGATAGAAACGGTAGATAAATTAAGAATTAAAAATGACTCCAACACACAAATGCTGCGTACACATTTTAAGAATCTAGCAAAATTAGCTGCTTTCTTGGCAACCATGAGTTTTCGGTGCGGCCCGTTGTCCAGCCATTTGTCCACTGATCTCCACGGATGGTTGTTGTATGCTATGCAAAAACACATTCATGTTTTTAGTACAGATTCATTGTTTTACTTGTTTTAATTGAACCTTTATTTAATTATCCATTTTATTACACAGTATGCCTACACATTGATACACTAAATATTTTTTTTTAAAGGAAATGCACTGAAACCAAAAGACCTTTAAGTTTTGGTTATCCTCTCCGCTCCGGCTCATTTTCAAGTCCTCTCGTGGTTATGGTCCTAACTTTGGAACGGGTAGCACCATAGAAAACAGCTGGCTTGATGAAAACAATGTCCATTTTGTTTGTTCTCTTTGGTCTCAATGTCATTTTTTTTAGATAAACAGCTCGTTTTTGAATGGTGACTGGGTTAAGGGTGGACCAAATAAAGAATTTAAACACCCTAATAACATATAATACAAATAGAATGAGACTTCCTTGACCAATTAGATCATGAACCCATATGACATATGGTTAATAATAAACCTTGATTTTTGTAATTTCTTATGTCCATAGTTGGGAAGTTAGCTACTGAGATTTCTACTGTCTCTGTTGACTATGCATCCAGCCAAACAGTCTACAGTAGTTGCTTTGTGTCTTCCAATATCTGGAAATGTTGTTCCAAAACCAGATGGCAGAGGGATTTATTGGCTTGTATCTACAAATGTTAGCACACACTGGTAGGTACAGTTGAAGTTGTAAGTTTACATACACCTTAGCCAAATACATTTCAACTCAGTTTTTCACAATTCCTGACATTTAATCCCAGTAAAAATTGCCTGTCTTAGGTCAGTTAGGATCACCACTTTATTTTAAGAATGTGAAATGTCAGAATAATAGTAGAGTTATTTATTTCATATTTTATTTCTTTCATCAAATTCCCAGTGGGTCAGAAGTTTACATACACTCAATTAGTATTTGGAAGCATTGCCTTTAAATTGTTTAACTTGAGAAATGTTTCAGGTTCCTACAACAAGTTGGGGAAATTTTGGCCCATTCCTCCTGACAGAGCTGATGTAACTGGGTCAGGTTTGTAGGCCTCCTTGCTCGCACACACTTTCAGTTCTGCCCACAATTTCTATAGGATTGAGGTCAGGGCTTTGTGATGGCCACTCCAATACCATGACTGTGTTGTCCTTAAGCCATGTTGCCACAACTTTGGAAGTATGCTTGGGGTCATTGTCCATTTGGAAGACCCATTTGCGACCAAGCTTTAACTTCCTGACTAAAGTCTTAGATGTTGCTTCAATATATCCACATAATTGTCCTGCCTCATGATGCCATCTATTTTGTGAAGTGCACAACTTCCTCCTGCAGCAAAGCACCTCCACAACATGATGCTGCCACCCCCGTGCTTCACGGTTGGGATGGTGTTCTTCGGCTTGCAAGCCTCCCCCTTTTACCTCCAAACATAACGATGGTCATTATGGCCAAACAGTTCTATTTTGTTTCATCAGAACAGAGGACATTTCTCCAAAAAGTACGATCTTTGTCCCCATGTGCAGTTGCAAACCATAGTCTGGCTTTTTTATGGCGGTTTTGGAGCAGTGGCATCTTCCTTGCTGAGCGGCCTTTCAGGTTATGTCGATTTATAGGACTCGTTTTACTGTGGATATAGATACGTTTGTACCTGTTTCCTCCAGCATCTTCACAAGGTCCTTTGCTGTTGTTCTGGGATTGATCTGCACTTTTCGCATGAAAGTACGTTCATCTCTAGGAGACAGAACGCGTCTCCTTCCTGAGCGGTATAACGGCTGCGTGGTCCCATGGTGTTTATACTTGCGTACTATTGTTTGTACAGATGAAGGTGGCACCTTCAGGCATTTGTAAATTGCTCCCAATGATGAGCCAGACTTGTGGAGGTCTGCAAAAAAAAAATTCTGAGGTCTTGGCTGATTTCTTTTGGTATTCCCATGATGTCAAGCAAAGAGGCACTGAGTTTTAAGGTAGGCCTTGAAATGCATCCACAGGTACACCTCCAATTGACTCAAATTATGTCAATTAGCCTATCAGAATCTTCTAAAGACATTTTCTGGAATTTTCCAAGATGTTTAAAGGCACAGTCAACTTAGTGTATGTAAACTCCTGACCCACTGGAATTGTGATATAGTTAATTATAAGTGAAATAATCTGTCTGTAAACAATTGTTGGAAAATTTACTTGTGTCATGCACACAGTAGATGTCCTAACAGACTTGCCAAAACTAGTTTGTTAACAAGACATTTGTGGAGTGGTTGAAAAACGAGTTTTTAATGACTCAAACCTAAGTGTATGTAAAGTTCCGACATCAACTGTATACACTGGGAATAAATACACTTCTTACAAGGAAATAGTTAATGCCTTAGGCACCTCTGGTTTTAATATGGTGTTAACTCTTCCGGCAATGCATGGTTCTATAGACTATTTCAAAAGTGGTTTGAGATTTGATTATTATAGCTGTTTTTGATAAAATATTGAAGTAAACAAGTAATATCTTAGTAGTTGTACATATAGCTTTCATTTATTTTTTATTTAATTATCTCTTGAAATAGATATGTCTAGGGTCTTTCATACTTGTTGGAATATTAATCATATCAGCTTAATACCCTGTTTTCACAGGAGGCTTGTGAGGGGAGAATGCCTCTTAATAATGGCCGGAACAGAGCAAATGGAATGGCATCAAACATCTGGAAACCATGTATTTGATACCATGCCAATGATTCCGCTCCAGTCATTACCATGAGCCTGTTCCCCCCCCCCCCCCCCCAATTAAGGTGCCACTAACCTCCTGTGCCTGTTTTATGTTGTAAATTTGATTAACATGGCAGACTTGATTGAGTAGTAAACAGTCCACCTAATGAAGCATTTTCATAACTAGGTGGCACTCTACACTACATGCAGGCAATAACTGAGGTTCGAAGAGGTCAGGAATCAGTTGTGTAGAAAAACATTTAGAATCGAAATCAAACTTTATTTTTCCCCATTCCTGTATCAACAACATCAAGCAATATGTCTCAACAGGGAGAGACTATAAGGACACGCTCGGCCAGAGAAATGACTAATCAAGATCCAACACTTACCATAACCAAACCCTGAATCTTACCTTAACCAAAGATCAAAGTTTATTTGTCACGTGCGCCGAATACAACAGGTGTAGACCTTACAGTGAAATGCTTACTTACAGGCTCTAACCAATAGTTCAAAAAAGGTATTAGGTGAACGATATTGAAATTAACCTGTTGAGGACAGAGGGCGCTGTTTTCACTTTGGGGGAAAATCGTGCCCAATTTAAATGGCCTCGTACTCAATTCTTGCTCGTACAATATGCATATTATTATTACTATTGGATAGAAAACACTCGTTTCTAAAACCGTTTGACTTATATCTGTGAGTAAAACAGAACTCAAGTTGGAGCAAACTTCCTGACAGGAAGTGGAAAATCTGAAATCGATGCTCTGTTCTAGGGCCTGCCTATAAATGGGCTTCATATATATCAGTATACATGCACTTCATACGTCTTCCACTAGATGTCGACAGGCAGTGAGAGAAGAAATGGAGTGTGTAACTTGATCTGGGGTCGAATAAAAGCTCTTTGCATGACGTGTCACCAGTTTCCTGTTTTCTGGAGAGCGCGTAAAGGGACCTGGTTTTGCCTTCTGAAATGCTGCCGTTATAGACGACTAATATCTCCGGCTTTGATTTTATTTGATACTTTACGATGATATTGTCACATGTATGTTTTTTCAATATAGTTTTATTCGATTATTGAAATTTATTCGGGACGTTAGGCGTGTTGCGTTGTGTGCCTTTGTTCAGGAAGGAGAGCTTCGCGCCACTTTGCTAGCTTTCCGTGCTAATTGACTGGAGAAGAGGACATTCTAAATCCAAACAACGATTGTTCCCGACAAAGGACCCCTTGTACAACATTCTGATGAAAGATCATCAAAAGTAGGACCCATTTTATGATGCTATTTCATATATCTGTCGAACATGTGAAATAGTCGTTTGCGCCCAGATTTTGGGTACTCTCTCGCTATACCTAAGCTGGATGTCGTAATGAAGTTATTTTTAGAATTCTAACACGGCGATTGCATTAAGAACTAGTGTATCTATCATTTCCTATACAACATGTATTTTTTAGTAACGTTTATGTATAGTTATTTGGTCAGAATAGTTGAGTGCCATAAAAATATCCGCACATTCTGGGGAAAAAGACGCTACGTTAGCACAATGTATAACCACTGATTTCAGCTCTAAATATGCACATTTTCGAACAAAACATAAGTGTATGTATAACCTGATTTTATAGGACTGTCATCTGATGAAGCTTATCAAGGTTAGTCAAAAATGATATATCTTTTGCTGGTTTATTCGCTATCGCTAACGTGCCTTGATGAATGAATGCGGTAGTGTGGTAGGCTATTGTAGTAAGCTAATATAATGCTATATTGTGTTTTCGCTGTAAAACACTTAAAAAATCTGAAATATTGGCTGGATTCACAAGATGTTTGTCTTTAATTTGCTATACACCATTGATTTTTCAGAAATGTTTTATGATGAGTATTTAGGTATTTGACGTTGGTGTCTGTAATTACTCTGGCTGCTTCGGTCCTATTTGTGACGGTAGCTGTGATGGTAGCTGCAATGTAAAACTGATTTATACCTGAAATATGCACATTTTTCGAACAAAACATAGATTTATTGAATAACATGTTAGACTGTCATCTGATGAAGTTGTTTGTTGGTTAGTTTGGTTGGTTCTTGGTTAGTTAGGTTGGCTTTGTGCATGCTACCTGTGCTGTGAAATGTCTGTCCTTTTTTGTATTTGGTGGTGAGCTAACATAAATATACGTGCTGTTTTCGCTGTAAAACATTTTAAAAATCGGACATGTTGGCTGGATTCACAAGATGTGTACCTTTCATTTGCTGTATTGGACTTGTTAATGTGTGAAAGTTAAATATTTCTAAAAAATATTTCGAATTTCGCGCTCTGCCTTTTCAGTGGAATGTGGGAGGAGTTCCGCTAGCGGACAGGTTAAATGTTTTGCATGCCAGGTTTGTGTATTTTTTGCCATCTCAACAGCAACCATGATTTGTGTATTCAGAACTACAATTTCACGAACAACTTTCACCTCAAATAAATACCATGAATATGTCAATAGCCTACATAAAAATGAATTTAAACACCGTTATATTATACACAAAGACGTGCACACACACCTTAGTTGGGTATGGAGACAGCTGTGATTTCCCCCCCCCCCCCCCCATGGAACCACCAAATTCATCTAACATGTAAGTGAGAAGAGTTTATTAAATGTTGTGTATGATTTTTATAATTATTTGTATTGTACTTGTCATAGTAATGTGACTTTCAATGCTGCACTGATTGGAGGAGATCATCCAGAGGGGATCACAGAGGTCGACCGATTAATCGGAATGGCCGATTTAATTAGGGCCGTTTTCATCACAATCGGTAATTTTGGACGCCAATGTTTCCGTATTTTTTTTTTTTTTTTTACACCTTTATTTAACTAGGCAAGTCAGTTAAGAATACATTGTTATTTTCAATGACGGCCTAGGAACGGTGGGTTAACTGCCTTGTTCAGGGGCAGAACGACAGATGTTTACCTTGTCAGCTCAGGGATTCAATCTTGCAACCTTACGGTTAACTAGTCAGACGCTCTAACCCCCTGCCTCACGAGGAGCCTGCCTGTTACGCGAATGCAGTAAGAAGCCACGGTAAGTTGCTAGCTAGCATTAAACTTATCTTATAAAAAATCAATCAATCATAATCACTAGTTATAACTACACATGGTTGATGATATTACTAGTTTATCTAGCGTGTCCTGCGTTGCATATAATCAATGCAGTGCGCATTCGCGAAAAAGGACTGTCGTTGCTCCAACGTGTACCTAACCATAAACATCAATGCCTTTCTTAAAATCAATACACAGAAGTATCTATTTTTAAACATGCATATTTAGCTAAAAGAAATCCAGGTTAGCAGGCAATATTAACCAGGTGAAATTGTGTCACTTCTCTTGCGTTCATTGCACGCAGAGTCAGTGTATATGCAACAGTTTGGGCCGCCTAATTTGCCAGAATTTGACGTAATTATGACATAACATTGAAGGTTGTGCAATGTAACAGGAATATTTAGACTGGATGCCACCCGTTAGATAAAATACGGAACGGTTCCGTATTTCACTGAATTAATAAATGTTTTGTTTTCGAGATGATAGTTTCCGGATTCGACCATATTAATGACCTAAGGCTCGTTTTCTGTGTGATTATGTTATAATTAAGTCTATGATTTGATAGAGCAGTCTGACTGAGCGATGGTGGGCACCAACAGGCTCGTAAGCATTCATTCAAACAGCACTTTCGTGTGTTTTGCCAGCAGCTCTGCTGTTTATGAATTCAAGCCTATCAACTCCCGAGATTAGGCTGGTTTAACCATTGTGAAATGGCTAGCTAGTTAGCGGGGTGCGCGCTAATAGCGTTTCAAACGTCACTTGCTCTAAGACTTTCAGTAGTTGTTCCCCTTGCTCTGCATGGGTAACGCTGCTTCGAGGGTGGCTGTTGTCGATGTGTTCCTGGTTCGAGCCCAGGTAGCGGAGAGGGATGGAAGCTATACTGTTACACTGGCAATACTAAAGTGCCTATAAGAACATCCAATAGTCAAAGGTATATGAAATACAAATCATATAGAGAGAAAGTCCTTCAATTCCTATAACTACAACCTAAAACTTCTTACCTGGGAATATTGAAGACTCATGTTAAAAGGAACCACCAGCTTTCATATGTTCTCATGTTCTGAGCAAGGAACTTAAACGTTAGCTTTCTTACATGGCACATATTGCACTTTTACTTTCTTCTCCAACACTTTGTTTTTGCATTATTTAAACCAAATTGAACATGTTTCATTATTTATTTGAGGCTAAATTGATTTTATTGATGTATTATATTAAGTTAAAATAAGTGTTCATTCAGTATTGTTGTAATTGTCATTATTACAAATACATTTTTAAAATCGGCAGATTAATCTGTATTGGCTTTTTTTGGTCCTCCAATAATCGGTATCGGCGTTGAAAAATCATAATCGGTCGACCTCTAATCACAATGCCTGCTGTTTGTTGGCTTCCTCCTTGTAGGCATTGCCTGTGCCATTGTGGACTTATGCAGAGCCTGAACCTAGCCCGTCCGAGTGAGCACAGTACTTTCCAACCTCATAGTTGCTGTGGAAAGACAGCCACTTTACGCCCTCACAGAGAACCACGACTGAAGTCATAAGCCATTCAGCTAAGTAGAACGGCTAAATCCCGTCCTCGTCCTTCTTGAACATTAACACAACTTACATTTTATAATGTGTAGTCCACAACAAAAAGCTACAGAAAAGTGATCAATTAAGATCCAATTAATTGTATGAAGAAACACGCATTTTCCTGTTCCTTTTTTCTCCATTATCCTCAGTCTCTTTCCTCCTCTATATAGACTGTTGTTCGCAAGCTTGCATGCCAGCACCCCAGATTGTCTGTGCCTCTTTCAGGCCTTTGGTGACTGTTGGATACCGGAGGTCATCCACTTCATAAAGTCCTCACAAGTGGCATGCACAGGGAACCACAAGTTTAACATACATGTGTTGGCCTTTGGGAATATTATTTTTTGTTCCTGCAACATTGCTTTGTGTAGGAACTTGATGGTTGGCATTTCATCAAATCCAAACAGTGGGATCTTTGATGCCCCAGTGGCAAAAACCAGTACATCTTCAAGAGTTAGAGTGATGGTTTCACCCCTCTCATCTGACTTGATGAATGTGTCTCTCCCTACAAAATAAATTATAAATGAAGCAACCATTCAGTGAGTGTAAAGTGCTTTTTGAGGTACAAAACATACACAATTTATATGTTTTTTGAACACTT
This sequence comes from Salvelinus namaycush, assembly GCF_016432855.1. NCBI lineage: Eukaryota > Metazoa > Chordata > Actinopteri > Salmoniformes > Salmonidae > Salvelinus > Salvelinus namaycush. Next base: position 40,567,821 of record NC_052327.1, on the reverse strand, counting down.
CGTTTGCGGTCAATATCTCAATTCAATCACGTGTCACGTGGCTGAGACAACTCCAAACTACCTAATCCCTGCCTGTTACCCTGGCCTCACTCAAACCTTGACTGGTCAACTGGTCCTGAATAATAATCCTGGGCAGGTCATACTGCCACATAATAATCCTGGGCAGGTCATAATGCCACTAAGAATATTTACATATCTGCATTACTCATCTCATATGTATATACTGTATCCTTCACGATCTATTGCCTCTTAACCGCTTTGTCACTGCTCATCCATATATTTTATACTTCTATATTCTTATCCCACTCCTTTACTAGATTGTGTGTAAGGTTTTGTTGTGAAACTGTTAGATATTACTTGTTAGATACTGCTGCACTGTCGGATCTCGAAGCATAAGCATTTCACTACACTTGCAAAAACATCTGCTAACCATGATACGCCAGCTATCGTGAAGCCCTCAACACAATCATATCTTTATAACAGACGGAGGACCAGATCTGCCTCACATTTTAACTTCTCTGGGATATGTGGGACGGTAGCGTCCCACTTGGCCAAAAGCCAGTAAAAATGCAGAGCGCCATATTCAAATAAATTACTATAAAAATCTAACTTTCATTAAATCACACATGAAAGAAACCAAATTAAAGCTACACTGGTTGTGAATCCAGCCAACATGTCAGAATTCAAATAGGCTTTTCGGCGAAAGCAAACAATGCTATTATCTGAGTTAGCACCATAGTAAACAAAGAGAAGCATATTTCAACGCTGCAGGCGCGACACAAAACGCAGAAATAAAAATATAATTCATGCCTTTGACGAGCTTCTGTTGGCACTCCAATATGTCCCATAAACATCACAAATGGTCCTTTTGTTCGATTAATTCCGTCGATATATATCCAAAATGTCAATTTATTTGCCGCATTTGATCCAGAACACCGGTTCCAACTTGTGAAACTTGACTACAAAATATCTCAAGTTACCTGTAAACTTTGCCAAAACATTTCAAACTACTTTTGTAATACAACTTTAGGTATTTTTTTTACGTAAATAATCAATAAAATTGAAGACGGGATGATCTGTGTTCAATACAGGATTAAAACAAACTGTAGCTAGCCTTCTGGTCATGTGCCTCGAACAAACAGGACACAACAAGTGACTCTGATTCAAAATGGTCGTACTTCTTCATTACACAAAGGAAAAACACTCACACAATTTCTAAAGACTGTTGACATCCAGTGGAAGCGGTAGGAACTGCAAGAAGGTCAATTAGAAATCTGTATTCCCAATGAACATCCATTGAAAAGAGACTGACCTCAAAGAACTTTGGTTTGTCCTCGGGGTTTCGCCTGCTAAATAAGTTTTGTTATACTCACAGACATGATTCAAACAGTTTTAGAAACTTCAGTGTTTTCTATCCAAATCTACTAACAATATGCATATCTTATCTTTTGGGGATGAGTAGCTGGCAGTTGAATTTGGGTATGCTTTTCATCCTAACGTGAAAATGCTGCCCCCTATCCTAGAGAAGTTTTAAGTCCCTGCATAGCTCCCAGTTTGTAAACTGGCTTTCTCCATTCAGACAGCACGTCTCTGGATTGGTAACCCGCAACAGCCACAAACTGAACAGTCCCATAACACGGACAGGCCGCTATCAGAACTCTCCAATCCCATACATCACTAAACTGATCAATGTACATACCAATTAACACAGCGTAACAAATTAAGGTAGCCTAGCAGTTAGAGCATTGGTCCAGTAACAGAAAGGTAACGGGTTCAAATTCCTGCGCCGACAAGGTGAAAATCTATCTATGAGCCCTTGAGCAAAGCAGTTCAACCTAAATGCTCCTGTAAGTCACTCTGGATACAAGCGCCTGCTAAATGACAAAAATGTCAGGTAAATGTCTACCCAAGTAATCCTGTATTTTCCAAACCTTGTCTTTGTGTTATTGTTGTTTTGTATATTGCTTATGATAAACTATATTATATTAAAGAGATTCTCATTTAGATTTGCATACTTTTTTGCCAGTAGTTCTGAAAGTAGCACCCAAGAGCCTAAACGTGTCCCCTAAAATTGTGTATTATGTCATATCTGTTCAGATATATGCAGGATGTCATTGCTTTCTATCTCTCCGCTGTGTGTGCATCTTGATAACTGTTACTCAAATGATGTGGGGCTGAAGCTCATTGGATGAAACTCAAGTTGCTAGGGGGCTGGCCCACAATGTCAAAATGTATTAAATTACACAGCTTTCAGAAGGTAGCCCCTTTTTAAACTAGGAATTTCATGGTGATGGGTTCTGACTCAAACTTGAAATATTGAGTGCCATAATCTGGTTTCTAAACCAGAAGTTAATGGTTATCTGTAGGAGGAATGTATATTGTGGAGGCAATTAAGCTTGGAATGTATTGAGTAAAGGAAAGGCGATCACATGGTTGCAGGCACTGATAAGGATGGAGAGATGTAGTTTAGTGAAGAATAGGGGCCTAGGTCAGGTCAGGTCACATTAAGGGAGAAGGACCAGTTTATTGTCCTTATCACTTAACTTCCTGCCTGGCAATAAAGTTAGAGAGAAGGAGGATACTCACCCAAATGGGGGTATATATACTTGTGCTGGTGGCATAGTGTCTTTGTCTGTTCAGCTGTTCGATCCTTTGGGTGAGTAGACTTGATTTGAGCTTTACTAATCATCTGAGTTTCACTCTTCATTTAGAACCTAACAATGGCTAAATGAGGTCAAACAATAATTATCCTCATAGATGATACATGTATGGACTACACATTGACACATCCAGCCTAAAGCCGGAGGTTTAAAAAGTACTTACATAGTCACCAAAGTTACATTGAATTTGTTTACAACTTTTATGCTAGTGTAGAATTTTACTAGTTCACTATTATCTGTGATTTGTAAATTGGTGTATAATTAAGTTTATGACAGCAAACTTGACAATAAAACCTACTACTACTATGTCTAGGTAAACTCACCTTTGACAATCAGTCAGTCCCTCCAGAAGCCCACCACCAACCTTTTGGTTCCTCCCGAGTGGCGCAGCGGTCTAAGGCATTGTGTCTCAGTGCTAGAGGTGTCACTACAGACCCTGGTTTGAATCCAGGCTGTATCACAACCAGCCATGATTGGGAGTCCCATAAGGTGCCGCACAATTGGCCCAGAATCGTTAGGGTTTGGCCGGGGTAGGCCGTCATTGTAAATAAGAATTTGTTCTTAACAGTTTTATAAATTCCTTTTTAGAAAACATTTTAATCCAGCCTTTGTGGTTTGGAAAGTGTAGTGACTATTACTGTTTTTATTTATTTATTAAACAAATGGGGTTTTGGCAAAGTAGGTACTTTTCTCAAATCAGTCCCATCTGGTGGATGGAAAGTGTCAATGTGTTTTTTCTCACATGGACGTAGAGCTTTATACTTCAGTCAAGGAAAAATTATGGATAGCTAATTAAAATGAAAAAATACCTTTATGTGCTTTTTCTCAATACATACATGCTTAAAAAAATCAGAATGTGACGTTAACTCTAAGTTATTTTTGTCAATTATCCTAAAACAACTACAAAAACACCATTCTCAGATTATTGCATGGTGTGCTTTTTACCAAAGTTTTTTTTTAAACTCCGACACAGCGGTTGCATTAAGAACCAGTGTATCTTTAATTATATGTAAAACATGTATCTTTCATCAAAGTTTATGATGAGTATTTCTGTTATATGACGTGGCTCTCTGCAATTACTCCGGATATTTTGGAGGCATTTCTGAACATGGCGCCAATGTAAACCGAGATTTGTGGATATAAATATGCACATTATCGAACAAAACAAATGTATTGTGTAACATGATGTTATATGAATGTCATCTGATGAAGATGTTCAAAGGTTAGTGATTCATTTTATCTCTATTTCTGGGTTTTGTGAAAGCTATCTTTGGCTGGCAAAAATGGCTGTTTTTTGAATTTGGTGGTGAGCTAACATAAATATATGTTGTGTTTTCGCTGTAAAACATTTTAAAATCGGACACGATGGGTAGATTAACAAGATGTTTATCTTTCATTTGCTGTATTGGACTTTTTAATGTGTGAAAGTTAAATATTTCTAAAATATTTGAATTTCGCGCGCTGCCTTTTCAGCAGAATGTTGGGGGGGGGGGGGGTCCGCTGTTGGAACGAGTGTCCTAGAAAGGTTATTCCCAAACATTCTATGAATTTATGACAATGTGAAAGTTACCATATCTAAGTGCTCGCTTGTCGGAATGTATTTATTTTTATTGTCATATTCTTCCTGGGGGTGTATATGAACATATTTTAATTAGATTTCATGTTTCTTAAACACTGTCAGTTCCACTTTAAATGGCATTAGCCTGCTTTATTCCAATATTTTCATAATTCAGTACTATTCATTCCCAGAGTAATTCTTAAATGAATCCATTCAATTCTGGTTAAGAAAACGTACGTGCAAAGTGGTGGGCTTTGCGAAGTGATGGGCAATGTAACATGCCTCCCAAAGTTTAGAACTGCCACGAGGATGGTAAAATCTTAGCAACAGGCACTTGCCTAGCAACCTTCATTATGAAGTTTCAAATCTCATGAACGCACATTGCTTACGCTGGACTTAGCTATGACTAGTAGTATATTTGGTTGGTGCAACAGGTGTAAATTCTGATCACAAAGTCGGACGTAGCTACGCTGGTCTATGCTAGTCCAGCATGGTCTAGCTAGTCCAGCATGGTCTAGCTGGTCAAGCTGGTCTGACCAGCATGGTCTAGCTGGCAAACCCACACCCATTTCCCAGCAATCTCTATTGCAGTTATAGTTTAATAATTGTTTGTTTCGATATCTTTTTCTGGCCACGTATACGAACGTCAGTTTTTCTCTGCAGTGAGTCTGGATCTGAGTACTAACCTCTGCTGAGTACCCAGGAACCAGATGTTCTGGTTTTTAGGGGAAATGGAAAGAGAGACTGACGCCACCTCCACTTTTAGATGCTAACAAGGGTGACACTCCATCTTAACTCCTCTTCCATAATAAACAATTATTATATTTTTTTACTGGATTAGTTGAACACTGCAGAGGAGACCTTCCCTGACAGATTTTTTTATTCTAGTCAAGACCAATATGTAGGAGATCTAGTTGGAAGTGTTTCTTTAATTATTTTACGTTAGGTTACTAAAATGCAAACACATTATAACCATTCTGATTGGTCCCACAAACTGATTGGTTGGGCCAGATCCAGAAAACATTTGTGGGTAAAGTGCAGTTTTGAAAATTTGTCATTGACTTTGATACTCTGAGTTGGTTTGTACACCACCACAAATAACTTAAACAATGGCAGTCTCAGACTGAAGTATGTCCAATAGAGAACATGGAGCTGCAGAAGAATTAAGTTTGAGTTGTCAAGCAACCAATATCTGTTTTTTTTGCATGTATATTGATCCATTAATCTTATGCTACACAAAGATAACACATTTTTCTAAACTAATCCAATCTGTTAGGTGGACTTTTTGCACCTTTTACTGAAATGGTTGTTCCAGTTTACATTTTAGTCATTTAGCAGTTGCTCTTATCCAGAGCGACTTACAGTAGTGAGTGAATACATTTTAATACTTTTTTATTTCAATGGATTAAGTGGTCTCAATTGACCTTCCTAAACCAGGCAGTCATTCTGAATGGAGATTGTGGCTGAATAAAAGTTTCAATTGTTGGATTTCCTCACTCTGGCAGGATTCCAATAGGAATAAATCCATAAACCCTGACTAAGCCAGGTGAGGGTGGGTTCTATTAAGCTATATGGAATTGTTTTAAGGTCATAACAAGAATCATTTTGTTATTTTATTTTTAATCTAAAGACCCGGAAGTGGAAGTTCGACATAAACGGATGCGGTGGATTGAGACGCATGTATTATGCTAATTAGATTTCCTCAGGTGTGTGGAAATCGACCTTGGAAGGTTAAACAGTGCTTTGTAAGCCAACATAATGTGACTTGCAGGCTGATGTGGCAGCAACTATATTAGGGAAAAACTAGGCCTTATGATATACACTGAGTGTACAAAACATTATGAACACCTGCTCTTTCCATGACATAGACTGACAGGGTGAATCCAGGTGAAAGCTATGACCCTAATTGATGTCACTTGTTAAATCCACTTCAATCAGGGCAGATGAAGAGGAGACATATTAAAGGAGGATTTTTAAGCCTTGAGACAATTAAGACATGGATTGTGGATGTGTGACATTCGGACAAAATATTCAAGTGCATTTGAATGGGGTATGGTAGTAGGTGCTAGGAGCACCGGTTTGAGTGCTCAACAGTTTCCTGTGTGAATCAAGAATGGTCAAGGACATCCAACTAACTTGACACAACTGTGGGAAGCATTGGAGTCAACATGGGCCAGCATCCCTGTGGAATGCTTTTTTGACACCTTGTAGTCCATGCCCAATACACTCAGTGTATGTAATTTATTGTCTTGAATGATTAAGCAGTTTGATGGTGGTTTTGCTGGTGGCCAGCTTATGATGTCACCAGCATACCAGCATAAGCTGGTCAGCAAGTGTACAAAGCACAATGAAGGCTGGTCACCAGCAAAACCAGCACTATAGCCCCCAGCATATGCTGGTTTATGCTGTTTTCTTCAGCATGGTAATAGGTTTAAAACGGTGCTATCTAACCTAAAGGTTTTTTTTGGCTGTCCCCATAGAAAAACCCTTTGAATAACCATTTTTGCTTCTGGCTAGAACCCTTTTGGTTCCTGATAACTATTTGGGTTCTCTGTAAAACACTTTCAACAGAGGGTTCCAAATGGAACCCATAATGGTTCTACCTGGAACTAAAAATGGTTCTCCTATGGGGAAGGTCAAAGAACTCTCTCTGAACCCTTTTTTCTAAGAGAGTGGGGAAAAGCGCTACTAAGTAACCTACACATTCTCCAACATCCCTGGGATTTGAACTTAATTTCATAGGGAGCTATAAAGAAGCTATAAGCTCAATCCAATCAAACACACATTGCACTATCATGGTTTTGGTAGAGGGGGAGGCTTAATTATTTACTGGGGCTTTTGTCAGTTTTGCTTGGTTCAGTGTCTGGAATGACTAAGTGAGCACAGTAGCCTATCAGAGAAGGCTAGAGGAGGGACATAATTAATAGCCTGTTAATTGTTCAAAAAGATGCTTGAGAGGTTAATGTGAACTTCAGGGTCAGATGAGACAGGGGTGAGCCTGTGGAACCCATGTGGTTTTAATATCAAGAAATCGAATCATAGTGTCTTGTGACAGAGTTCCGTTTCCATGGTTATATAGTCATAGGATATACATGAGGATCATGCGTGGATCATCTTTCTCATACTGTCTCTAATTAAATCTAATTGTATGTGAAGTGTACTCATACACCAATCAATATTACAGTGAAATACACAATAAGACATTAACCCCGGTAAATCTAAGTCGGGGGGGGGGGGGTTCTAAACTGACATATGGAATTGTTTTGGATCATTAAGCTATTTGACTTAGAATTTTAGGACCCATTTAGGTGTCCCAAAAATGTATGAAAAAATGATTTGATAAAATATTGAATTTGGCCTTTATTACTATAGCCAATGGAAATGCATTGAATAACACATTCATAAAAGGCAAAAAAATAGTCTATACTATAGGGGCGGTTTCACGGGCACAGATTAAGCCTAATCCTAGACTAAATTACACTTTTAAACTGAACTAACTGAAATGGCATTTCTCAAAACCATTATCCCAGAAACCCTAGACCCACTCCAATTTGCATACTGCCCGAACAGATCCACAGATGATGCAATCTCTATTGCACTCCACACTGCACTTTCCCACCTGGACAAAAGGAACACCTATGTGAGAATGCTATTCATTGACTACAGCTCAGTGTTCAACACCATAGTGCCCTCAAAGCTCATTAATAAGCTAAGGACCCTGGGACTAAGCACCCTCTGCAACTGGATCCTGGACTTCCTGACGGGCCACCCCCAGGAGGTAAGGGTAGGTAACAACACATCCGCTACGCTGATCCTCAACACAGGGGCCCCTCAGGGGTCCGTGCTCAGTCTCCTCCTGTACTCCCTGTTCACTCATGACTGCATGGCCAGGCACGACTGCAACACCATCATTTAGTTTGCCGATGACACAACAGTGGTAGGCCTGATCACCGACAACGACGAGTCAGCCTATAGGGAGGAGGTCAGAGACCTGGCCGTGTGGTGCCAGGACAACAACCTCTGCCTCAACGTGATCAAGACAAAGGAGATGATTGTGGACTACAGGACAAGGAGGACCGAGCATGCCCCCATTCTCATCGACGGGGCTGTTGTGGAGCAGGTTGAGAGCTTCAAGTTCCTTGGTGTCCACATCACCAACAAACTAACATGGTCCAAGCACACCAAGACAGTCATGAAGAGGGCACGACAAAACCTATTCCCCCTCAGGAGACTGAAAAGATTTGGCATGTGTCCTCAGATCCTCAAAAGGTTTTACAGCTGCACCATCGAGAGCATCCTGACTGGTTGCATCACTGCCTGGTATGGCAATTGCTCGACCGCAAGGCACTGCAGACCTCATACTGTTGGAGATATGCAGAACACCTCTACACAGCTGAATGGAACAGTATATACAGTACATCTGAAGAAAGGAAAGAACTGAGATACTGAACTTCTTAGTAGGTAGTTCCCCTGACTAAATCTGGAATAGACCCCCAGGGCATACTGTGTCTCTCTGGGGGGGGGTCTAAGAAGAAAGAGAGAGGAGACTGACTTCCTCCAGCGGTTGGACTGCTGACCGAACTCCTGGCCTGAAAGACAGGAGCACTCTCGAGAGGGAATGACACACAGAGGAAAAGAGGAAGAGAAAGAGGAATGAGTCTTTCCGTCTGGCACGGCCACATGTTCCTACAGGGAGCCACGAGGTATCTGCACACGCCACTGCTTCCTCTGGTCCCTTCGTGCTCATCGGTTGGGTTGTTTTTACCAGTCAGATCACATGGTCGGTGTAAACTCTTGCCCCTACTCATCAGTTTCACTGCATACCCTGCTGTATACAAGCCTGTTTTCTCTTTTTCCACACATCCTTGTTTTGAACTCGATTCCGAGAGGAACCCTGAGCATGTCTGTGTTTTGAAAGCCTGTACTGGAGAACAGCCAGAGACAACGGAGCAGACAGACGGTTCACACTCAACAGTTTGTTTTGTTTCACCATAGCAACAAAGTTTCCATGTTGTATGTCCCTTTTTTTGTTTCCAGTTCTGTTTTGGGTGGGCCACCATTCCTATGCCATTACTTTGGAAAATTGTTAATTATATATGGATGTGTTACATGCCCTTAGGTGGGTTGTGAAAGTATTGTGTGTGCGTCTGTGCTTGCGTGTGTGTTTGCGTCTACAGAGAGGGTGAGAAAATGGAATTGGAAGCTGTCAAACCAAAAAAGAAGGGAACACCACCCAAAACTGTCCAGACACTCCAAGACATTACAGCAAAGACATCGTCTCTGTTCTCATTTTAAAGTCCTTTTATCCTGGACTTTTCAGCAAAACCCAAGTCTGGATCGCACGGCTATGTTTTGTTATTGGTTTCTATTGGTAATAATGTCACGTGAGTCTACGCAGAAAGCGGGCAATGATCTCACCCAGTTGGTGGTGACATATGCACAGCCAGTGGAATCTGGGTGGGTGAGGAACTGTTGGCAGGACCAAACCTTGGTTTCACAGAACCAGTTAACGAGCCCCAAAAATTGAAAAAAAACAAAAAAAAACAGAGGACGATCAGTCACATTGTGCTGATGTTGGAACAGGGGGTGTGGGTGGATCTACACCACAGGAGGTTGGTGGCACCTTAATTGGGGAGGATCAAATCAAATTTTATTGGTCACATACACATGGTTAGCAGATGTTAATGCGAGTGTAGCGAAATGCTTGTGCTTCTAGTTCCGACAGTGCAGTAATATCTAACAAGTAATCTAACAATTCCCCAACTACCTAATACACAAATGTAAAGGGATTTATGAGAATATGCACATATAAATATATGGATGAGCGATGGCCGAGCAGCATAGGCAAGGTGCAATAGATGGTATAAAGTACATACATATGAGTAGTGTAAGATATGTAAACATTATTTAAAGTGGCATTGTTTAAAGTGGCCAGTGATTGGGTCTCCGTGTAGGCAGCAGCCTCTGAGTAAGTGATTGTTGTTTAGCAGTCTGATGGCCTTGAGATAGAAGCTGTTTTTCAGTCTCTCGGTCCCAGCTTTGATGCACCTGTACTGACCTCGCTTTCTGGATGGTAGCGGTGTGAACAGGCAGTGGCTCGGGTGGTTGTTGTCCTTGATTGTCTTTTTGGCCTTCCTGTGACATCGGGTGCTGTAGGTGTCATGGAGGGCAGGTAGTTTGCCCCTGGTGATGCGTTGTGCAGACCGCACCACCCTCTGGAGAGCCTTGCGGTTGAGGGCGGTGCAGTTGCCATACCAGGCTGTGGTAATGGCTGGAGTGGCATAAGTGAAATGGTATCAAATACATTAAACACATGGTTTCCATGTGTTTGATGCCATTCCATTTGCTCCGTTCCAGATCATTTTTTTGGAGCAGTCCTCCCCTCAGCTGATCTTCACCCAACTGATATGTGTGTTTGTGTGTGGTGGTTCATGTCTGTCTGTCTGTCTGTGTACACTTGCTTTAATCTTTTATCTTGTTTCTGGGTGGGTTATCCATCATAATAAGAGTTGGGGTGGTATCCCTGTGTCCTGACTAAATATTAGAGGAAGAGTTACCGTATGTCTCAGTGCATTGCAATGGGCTATGGTTGTATAGAAAGACGTCAATCTCTCAGGTAATGGTTGAAGTCCAAAGTTTGACTGATTTTATTGTCCACGATGGATAGATGTGTTTTGTTCCTCCATTACACAGCCTCAATCAAACGTGATCAATCAAACACGACATCACAATAACACAAATTATATAATCTCTAGCATGTACATCAGTATCTCTCACCTTTAACCTCCTGTATCTTCTTGATTCGCTGTTGAACGCTGAACGAGAGACCTCAGTTTATCGGTTTATTGTTTTTGTCAAGATGTGACTTTATATACTTTTTTGAGGGGAGGTTGGATTTTGGGTCCGGCGGCTCAGTTGCTGTGTACGCTACTATCTGTCCCGGGATCCTGAAAGATTCCATGTAAAGAGAGAAACACAGCTTCTGTGGCCTAGCTGGCTCAGCTGTTTCAAATGGAGGTCGCAATTGAACGTTTTCAACGCTGCAGGAGCTGTGTTTACTTTGCTTTATTCCGGGATAATGTGGACCGCCCGGACTTTCAATGTAGCAACTGTTTGCTTGCAGAGGACTACAAGGGCAAAGTGGCTACTCTTAGCAAACAAGTAGCGAACCTGACACAAGCTACTGGGGAATCCATGTCCGCCTACTTTTTGTTTTTCTTCTACCTCAGTAGCCAGATCCCGCTCTGGTCTGATGGAAGTATTGTCGCCGTGTCAGCTCTCCACAGCCGACTGGCCAGTACTCTGCAGGGATCCCTCCCGAAAGGGTCTACCCCTTCCCTGGTGATCGGATGACTTGGGGGATGTTCCTGTTCTTGATCCTACCAAACAGCCATGGAGATATGTCACTCGCCGTGGAAGTGTTATGGATATGTTAATCCCGGACTGGACACAGACCAGAAACGGCTTTCCCACCCTGGATCCAGAGGTTCCGGTGCCTTCTTCCTTTGGGGCTTCCGTTTCGAGATTAGATCCAGAGATACCTGCGCCTTCGTCCTCTGTTCTGTCTCCCTCTCCAGTGGCTTCTACCTCGGGTTCAGATCCTCAGAGCTCCCACCCTCATCAGACCTTGAGGCTGCCTGAGAAACTGTCCCATTCATCATCCATGATGGATACTACACCCGTCTCGGGTCCATCGGGCCCCACCACCCTTCGGTCCTTGAGGGGTCTTCTAAACCACTCGAGGCGAAATAACGGCTGGACCTCCTCGGCTCTTTCCCCAGCTGTCATCATCGGCAGCTCTATGGCGAGAAACATCTCGTTTCCCAGTGCAAAAACCCTGTGCTACCCAGGAGCACAAGAACATTACAAGGATGCTTACAACCTTTCCACGACAGATGCCGGGAGTTGACACTGTCTTAGTCCATGTGGGGTCAAACAACATCAGGAGGCCTAGCTCAGAACTTCTGAAAATTGATTTTAAAGAACTGATTCTAGTACTGAAAGATTCCAAAAAGCGGACAATAATTTCAGGTCCGGTACCATCGCTGGGCCGTGGGTGTGAAAGATTCAGCAGGCATTACTGGCATTACACACCTGGCTAAAAGATTACTGTAGCTCTATTGGAATCACTTTTATAGATAACTTTGACACCTTCTGGAAACAGAAGATACTCTACAGGAGTCCATCCAAATCATCTGTTCTCCTGGACTCTGTCCGCGCATTTCAAGGCTGCGTTGAGACAATGACTTATCAATGACCCAAGACCAGCTCAGTTAATCAAAACAAATCAAATTTTATTTGTCACCTTACAGTAAAATGCTTACTTACAAGCCCTTAACCAACAATGTAGTTTTAAGAAAAATAAGTGTTAAGTGGGGACAATGTAAGTAGTCTGGGTAGCCATTTTATTAGCTGTTCAGGAGTCTTATGGCTTGGGGTTAGAAGCTGTTAAGCTTTTTGGACCTAGACTTGGTTCTCTGGTACCGCTTGCTATGCGGTAGCAGAGAGAACAGTCTATAACTAGGGTGGCTGTAGTCTTTGACAATTTTTAGAGCCTTCCTCATGTAACAGTATAACTTTTTAAACCGTCCCCTCGCCCCGACCCGGGCGCGAACCAGGGACCCTCTGCACACATCAACAACTGACACCCACGAAGCGTCGTTACCCATCGCTCCACAAAAGCCGCGGCCCTTGCAGAGCAAGGTGCAACCCTACTTCTAGGTTTCAGAGCAAGTGACGTAACTGATTGAAACGCTACTAGCGCGTACCCGCTAACTAGCTAGCCATTTCACATCCGTTACACTCAGACACCGACTGGTATAGAGGTCCTGAATGGCAGGAAGCTTGGCCCCAGTGATGTGCTGGGCCGTACGCACTACCCTATGTAGTGCCTTGCGGCTGAGCAGTTTCCATACCAGGCAGTAATGCAACCAGTCAGGATGCTCTCAATGGTGCAGCCTCCATTGTGACGCTGAGTTGTCATAATGCTGCATCAAATGTACATTATCCCAGGGGCGATGGCAGACACAATGTAAGTAACTTAATGTACAGTGCTTTCGGAAAATATTCAGACCCCTTGAATTTTTCCACATTTTGATAGGTTACAGCCATATTCTAAAATTGATTAAATTGTTTTTTCCCCCCTCATAAATCTACACACAATACCCCATAGTGACAAAGCAAAAACAGGATTCTATACATTTTTGCTCATTTATAAAACACACAAAAATGAAATATCACATTTTAAAGAAGTACTCAAACCTTTTACTCAGTACTTTTTTGAAGCACATTTGGCAGCAATTACAGCCTTGTGTCTTCTTGTGCATGAAGCTTGGCACACCTGTATTTGGGGAGTTTCTCCCATTCCTCTCTGCAGATCCTCTCATGCTCTGTCAGGCTGGATGGGGAGCATTGCTGCAAGGCTATTTTCAGGTTCTCCACAGATGTTTGATCGGCTTCAAGTTCGGGCTCTGGCTGGGCCACTCAAGGACATTCAGAGACTTGTCCTGAAGCCACGCCTGTGTTGTCTTGGCTGTGTGCTTAGGGTCATTGTCCAGTTGGAAGGTGAACCTTCGCCCCAGTCTAAGGTCCTGAGTGCTCTGGAGCAGGTTTTCATCAAGGATCTCTCTGTACTTTGCTTTGCTCATCTTTGCCTCAATCCTGACTAGTCTTCCAGTCCCTGCCACTGAAAAACATGCCTGCAGCATGATAAGGCTTCCACCACCATGCTTCACCGTAGGGATGGTGTCAGGTTTCCTCCAGAAGTGACGCTTGGCATTCAGGCCAAAGAGTTCAATCTTGGTTTCATCAGATCAGAGAATCTTCTTTTCTCATGGTCTGAGAGTTTTTAGGTGCCTTTTGGCAAACTCCAAGCAGGCTATCATGCACCATTTCCTGAGGAGTGGCTTCCATCTGGCCAATCTACCATAAAGGCCTGATTGGTGGAGTGCTGCGCAGATGGTTGTCCTTTTGGAAGTTTCTCCAGTCTCCACAGAGGAACTCTACAGCTCTTTCAGAGTGACCATTGGGTTCTTGGTCACCTCCCTGACCAAGGCCCTCCTCCCCCGATTGCTCGACACAATCCTGTCTTGGAGCTTTACGGACAATTCCTTCGAACTCATGGTTTTGCTTTGTGGGATCTTATATAGATAGGTGTGTACCTTTCCAAATCATGTCCAATCAATTGAATTTACCACACGTGGATTCCAATCAAGTTGTAGAAACATCTCAAGGATGATCGATGGAAACAGGATGCACCTGAGCTCAATTTCGAGTCTCATGTAAATAAGGTTTTTCTGTTTTTTGATTTGGAATACTTTTGCAAAAATGTCTAAACAGTTTTTGTTTGTCATTATGTAGATTGAGGATTTTTTATTTTATGTAATCAATTTTCGAATAAGGCTGTAATGTAACAAAATGTGGAAACAGTCAAGGGGTCTGAGTACTTTCCAAAAGCACTGTATGTCCCCTTAACTGCACTGAATACCTCTGTTGATCCTGTAGCTATTGTATGCAGGTATCATCTGCCTATGAACCAGAGTTACACTGTTAGCACTGAGCGGAGTGCCCTAGTAGGACGTCCACTGTGTACAACTCACCATGCACTATCAGCTCCAATATGAATAACATGAGCAAGTCTACTTCTGATAAGCTTCCAAGTAAAGTATTAAAATATCCCATATATATTAGCATATGTAGCCTAAGAAACAAGGTTAATTAATTAATGGAAGCCTCCAACATAATCCAGGTATAATCTTTGAGTAAAGGCAGTGTGTCTATGCATGCGGATGACTCAACATTATACACGTCAGCAAATACAGTGACAAATGACTGCAACACTTAACAAAGAGCTGCAGTTAGTTTCAGAATGGGTGGCAGGGAATAAGTTGGTCCTAAATATTTACAATGCTTTAAGTTTTGAATTTGGGACAAATCCTTCACTTAAACCTAAACTAAATTGTGTAATGAATAATGTGGAAATTGAGCAAGTTGAGATGACTAAACTGCTTGGAGTTACCCTGGATTGTAAACTGTCACGGTCAAAACCATATTGATACAACAGTAGCTAAGATGGGGGGGGGGGGAGTCTGTCCATAATAAAGCATTGCTCTGCCTTCTTAACAACACTATCATCAAGGCAGGTCCTACAGGCCCTAGTTTTGTCGCACCTGGAATACTGTTCAGTAGTGTGGCCAAGTGCCACAAAGAGGGACTTTTACAATTGGCTCAGAACAGGGCAGCACGGCTGGCCCTTAAAAGTACACAGGGAGCTAACATTAATGACATGCATGTCAATCTCTCATGGCTCACAGTGGAAGAGAAATTGACTCATCACTACTTGTTATTGTAAGAAGTGTTGACAAGCCTAAGCTGTCTGTCTAAACTACTAGCACACAGCTCAGACACCCAGCATACTCCACAAGACATGCCACCAGAGGTCACCTCACAATACCCAAGTCCAGAAGAGACTATGGGAGGCGTACAATACTACATAGAGCCATTACTACATGGAACTATTCCACATCAGGTAACTGATGCAAGCAGTATAATCAGATGTAAAAATACACCTTATGGAAAAGCGGGGACTGTGGAGGGACACACACAAAAGGTACAGATACGCATATAAGTGCTAGCACACACATTCTACACACACGTACATTGTAATATTGTTGTATAGTGGTATTTTACGTACCTTTTGTATTGTAGTGGTGTAATAATGTTGTACTGTTTTATATTTTGTTTTATATGTAATATAATTAATGTGTTTGGACCCCAGGAAGAGTAATTACAAAAATTCCCATGGGAGAAAAGGACAATGCTCATTACTACCACTCTTTCCTCAGCCTGAGCCTCTGGAACCAGATCACCCTCTTGTGGCAATAGTTGGACTTTATGAACTGTTGCTTGTCTCAGTGTGTGGGCAGAGGTTCTGACCACAAGGCAAGCTGTAGCCACACCAGGACCAGCATGGTATTCACAGTGTAGTCAGTCAGTTTAACGCTCGCCTGGTGTTTACAGCCAGGATTGGTACACCCAAAACCACTAGGGTCTGTGGTGCAAAAGCAAGGTTTGTGTACACTGTATATAAGTAATTTGAGCCAGTTCTTGATTTTCTGAATGCCTTGAAACCTCTTAACGACCTTTGGGTTTTGAGGGACCTAGGCTAAGTAGAGGCCTGCTGTCCTTGTTCACTCTGTTGATTATGAGCTATGAGTCTCTATACACTCATTTTTAACACAGAGCGGTTTTCTGAGAAGCTGACAAGTATGATCTGAATCTTATGTGGACAAATGCTAGGAGGCCTAAAATATGATTTTCTCTTCACTTTCTCTGACTTAGAGGGAAGCATTTAGATGAGTTGTTGCCCAAAATAGTGCATAAATGTCAATGTAGACCATTTCTACTTTTTATATTATTGGACACTTCACATTGTTATGAGTTTCCAGGTAGTTGGATAAGACAACGCAGAATAGTTATTTTGATATTTTAAATATCACCTAGGCTACATTCAACTGTTGGAGACATCTTTTGTAATCCTCAGCCAAGGCAATACTCTGTGTGAACACTGTGTTACTGCATGTGTGGTGGTCCCTTGTGACATGGAGAGGGTAGATTGTTGGGTTAGGTATTGGACATCTTTGCTAAGAGGATGAGGGTGATCTGACACCCCTTTAGGGGGTTCTGTGGAGACTGGTGAGGTGTCTGATATAGCTCAGAGCTGAGACAGCGACACACTGCCTTGATAATCATCAGCCAACAGGGAGGGAGCACATATCATCATGAGAGAGAGCGAGAGAATAAAATGGGAGGGGGAGAAGAAAATGGGATCGAGGGAGGGACGGAGAAGAAAATGGGATCGAGGGAGGGAAGGTGGGAGGAGGAGAAGAAAATGGGATGGATGGAAGGAGGGTGGAAGGAGGGAGGGTGGGAGGAGGAGAAGAAAATGATGGAAGGGAATGAGTTAATGAAAATGTATTGCACAATTCATTAATACAGTTGTGTTTCACCTTTAAAGAAAACAAAGGTCAACAGGCCAAAACAATATGTCAGGACTGAATTATGAGGACAAAAATAGATAATGCTGAGACACATAGCATTTCTTTGAATAGATTAAAGTGGGTTTGAAAGGCCAGTCATTATCAGTATAACTGTCCATAATTATTCATGAGGATGAGTTATCAGTCATCGGGATTAATGTGGTATTTAAACAAAGGCCGGGAGTATAGGCAGATTGGTTCTCTCTGTTTTTACTAACACCCTCTAGGGGGCACCATAACCTCAAAGTCAGCAAGAAGCTACAGAAGGAGGACAGGACAATTGGCTTCATCTCCTCGTCTCCTCCTCTCCGTCATCTCCACTGAACTGCGGATAGGAGAGGACAGTCTAGATGAAGGTGTCCACAGACAGAGCTTTCTTCGTACTCGTTTGACTTCTTCCAATGTTGCATTTAAATCTATGGTGTATGGTATTGATTTCCAATGTACCAGCTAAGAGCAAGACATCCTCTCCAGCTGAGTGGGTGCAGTAGGCTGGAACAGAACAGACCCACCATACTGTAATAGATCCTTTGATCCTTTTATATATTTGGTCTCCCGAGTGGCACAGCAGTCTAAGGCACTGCATCTCAGTGCTAGAGGCGTCACTACAGACCCTGATTCAATTCCAGGCTGTATGACAACCGGCCGTGATTGGGAGTCCCATAGGGCGGTGCACAATTGGCCCAGTGTCGTCCGGGTTTGGCCGGGGTAGGCTGTCATTTTAAATAAGAATTTGTTCTTAACTGACTTGCCTAGTTAAATAAATATTATTTATACCCCCCCCCCCTTATGTGTGTGTTTGATAATGGTGTGTATTTGTATCACCCCCTATCTATCAGGGATGTTCTGCTACCACCACTACCCACCACACTAGATAATTGAATTGTTAATGGTGATAATCATTCTCTCTTAAACTGAGTAATGTATGCGCTGACAAGCCAGTCCCAGGGGACACATTCATCAGTGGCGATAGGCTATTCGCCACTTTAGAGCTCACAGGCACAAGTGAAGCATGGGGAAGCAAAAACACACGTAACACCAAAACCTATGGAGATGCATGCTTTGGCAAGGGCGAAGTCATAAACGATCTGGTGCCCACTTTATGGCTGACGTGGAATGAAATACAGCCAATTATATCAGGTGCTGGTGTTGTGCATCCTGTTTGGATCAAATGGATGGCTCCACTCTTTGTCATTCAACTGCGCTATTAAAAAAATAGGACTTTTTGATTAATACATAGCACAGTTCAGTGAAATGAAAAGAGATCAGAGTAAGCGGTTACTCCCAGTTTGGGGGAAAACATAATATATACCGTATATATTTTTTTCTATAGTTTTGTTGTACTGTGCAAAGCAAAAACAAAAAATTTGAACAATTAATTTATATATTTGTCCAAGTAAGCACTTCTGGCTGAACTACATGGGCTGAATGGTAACTTGAGATCAAGCATTAAAAATGCAAAAGTTCTTGAAACCACTTCACTCAGAACTTGGGGTGTGTGGATGAAAATAGTAGCATCAAATGCTGTGTGGGGGATCGGTGCTCAAAAATAGATTTAAGTATTTTTTTCTCATGAGAGGCATGCAAAAAGCAACACGAATGATTAAAGCATGAGAGGCTTGAAAGAACATTTGAATCTCTTTTTAGAGTGCAGATTCCCCCACACAGCATAGCTTTAAGCATAGTCTTGTGAAAAACTTGTCAAATTCTGCCACATGAATAGCATAACATGAATGCATGATTTACATAGACGTTTAAGTCACTACAGCGTGTGTCTGGTTACAGGGGCTTTGGACCATTTGATCAGCCATGTCTGATTTTGTCCTCCAAGGCTGTTTGTGTTCCTGCCTAGCTGGTTTGAACCCTTCTTGCCCCTGTGACCAGTATGCTTATCCCTCCCCCACAAGGGTGGTGTCAACAGCCCTGTCCCAGTCAGGCTAATGGCAGTCAGGCTACCTCTGGCGAGTACATGGAGGGCTGTGCGGCCCTCCATGTGGAGGGCTGTGCGGCCCATGCACATTTGTGGCCTGCTGGAGGTCATTTTGCAGGGCTCTGGCAGTGCTCCTCCTGCTCAAATGCGGAGGTAGCGGTCCTGCTGCTGGGTTGTTGCCCTCCTACGGCCTCCTCCACGTCTCCTGATGTACTGGCCTGTCTCCTGGTAGCGCCTCCATGCTCTGGACACTACGCTGACAGACACAGCAAACCTTCTTGCCACAGCTCACATTGATGTGCCATCCTGGATGAGCTGCACTACCTGAGCCACTTGTGTGGGTTGTAGACTCCGTCTCATGCTACCACTAGAGTGAAAGCACCGCCAGCATTCAAAAGTGACCAAAACATCAGCCAGGAAGCATAGGAACTGAAGTGGTCTGTGGTCACCACCTGCAGAACCACTCCTTTATTGGGGGTGTCTTGCTAATTGCCTATAATTTCCACCTGTTGTCTATTCCATTTGCACAACAGCATGTGAAATTTATTGTCAATCAGTGTTGCTTCCTAAGTGGACAGTTTGATTTCACAGAAGTGTGATTGACTTGGAGTTACATTGTGTTGTTTAAGTGTTCCCTTTATTTTTTTGAGCAGTGTATATTCTTAATCCATTCCTTACTTAGATTTACGTGTATTTTGGGTATATGTTGTGAAACTGTTAGATATTACTGCACTGTTGGAGCTTGAAGCACAAGCATTTCGCTACCAAAATAACATCTGCTGAACACATGTATGTGATCAATGAAATTTGATTTGATTTGACATAAACGTGTTGATGTTGCTTTAGACCTTTTCACAGATCTAGGATCAGTTGACCACATAATGTTAACATTAGCCACAACTATCTGTGAGCGGACCAAGTAATTGGGCGTCACTCTAAAGCGGGAAGGTGGAACAAACGAGTCAGGAGTAGGTTTTCTTGATTGAACAAAGTTCTATATTGAGGGCATTTGGTCAACACAAACACTCCAACATAATCAATGAAAATCTCCAAAGGAAAAAACTTATCTTCTTCTCCAGAGCAAAACAGGAACACAATACGATTGTCTTTAAACTACCACAAAAAGTCACGGCATTGTCACCGTCTTAATGGTTCTTCCTAGATAGCTCCTCTGTCTCGGTGGCCATCTTCCAGAGATAGTTCCTCCTCTTGCTGGTTCCATACTCTCTCTTATAGGGGAAGGAGAATATCTCATTAGTAGTGTCAGCTGTGCTTAATTGCCTCTGGTTACCTTGTCTCCCATGCCTTGTTGGGCTACCATCCGTGAGCCCAGCCTGCCCTCTGGTGGTCCTTCCACATACCTTCCCCCTCAGGACCGAACCGGAGGGTCGGGCGCCAGACGCACCGTCTTGGTCGCGTCGGGACAGCGCGTCTGCATTCCCGTTCCTCGATCCGGCCCTGTGGATGACATGGAAAGAGAACGGTTGTAAAGACAAAAACCATCTGGCTATTCTGTTATTGTTTCTCTTACCAGCCATCCACGTGAGGGGCGCATGGTCCGTAACTAAAGCAAACCTCCGACCCAGTAGGTAGTACCGGAGATAATCGAGGGCCCACTTAATGGCTAAGGCCTCTTTCTCTACGGTAGCATACCTCTGTTCCCGATCGCTGAGCTTCCTACTTATGAAGAGAATCGGCTTCTCTGCTTCGCCTTTACCCTGAGCTAGTACGGCCCCGAGCCCCGTATCCGAGGCGTCGACCTGCACAATGAACTCTTGTGAGAAGTCCGGAGCCTGTAGGACGGGATCAGAACACAGGCAATCTTTTAGCGATTGAAAGGCCTCTTCCGTCTCGTCTTTCCACTCTACCTGGTTTGGCAAGTTTTTCTTGATGAGGTTTGTGAGGGGATTGGCAATGGTTGCATATCCCGGGATAAAACGGCGATAATATCCCGTTATCCCTAAGAAGGCCCGAACGTCCCGCTTGGTCCGGGGTCGCGGCCAGTCCCGAATTGCCCTGGTCTTATCTGCCTGTGGGCGTATTTTCCCATTCCCCATGGTGTACCCCAGGTATTCCGCTTCGGACAGACCCAGGCAGCATTTATTTGGATTGGCCGTCAACCCTGTGGCTTCCAAACTCACGAGCACCGCCCGTAATCGCAGGAGGTGACTATCCCAGTCCTCGCTGTGGATAACCACATCGTCTATGTACGCCGCTGCATACTCTTGATGGGGCCGTAGAAGGGCATCCATGAGGCGTTGGAAAGTTGCAGCGGCACCATGCAGTCCGAAGGGCATCCTCACATACTGGAAAAGCCCCTCTGGTGTGGCGAAGGCAGTCTTTGGGCGATCCTCCGGAGCCACCGGCACTTGCCAATATCCCTTCGTCAAATCCAGGGTGGTGATGAACTTGGCCTTTCCTAAGCACTCCAAGAGTTCATCCACGCGGGGCATGGGATACGCATCGAATGTAGAGATGGCATTCACGGCCCTAAAATCGTTGCAGAGTCTCATACTACCATCGGATTTGGGGACCAGGACTATGGGACTGGACCACTCACTCGTCGATGGCTCGATCACACCCATCCTCAACATCTCCCTTACCTCGTTCTTAGCGATGACTCAGCGAGCCTCAGGAATCCTGTAAGGGCGGATATGCACCTTCTTGCCGGGTTCAGTGTGGATATGGTGGAACAGGACATCTGTTTGTCCTGGGAATAGAGAGAATATTCGACCGAAGTTCATAATCAGCTTGTCTAGCTGTCTTGACTGCTTCGGCAGGAGAGTTTGACCACGGCGCACCGGTGGTAGAGCCTCCTCTTTTCCTTTTCCCTCCAGGGCCATCAAAGCCACCTCCTCCTCTCTTCCATGGTACGGCTTCAACAGGTTTATGTGATAGAGTTGGACCTTCTTCCTTCTATCAGGTTGCTTGATGAGGTAATTGACCGGTGAGACCCTTTTCATTACCTCGTAGGGTCCCCTCCACTGTGCCAGCAAGCGATGTTCGGCCGTGGGCACGAGCACCATCACTTTCTCTCCCACGGTGAACTCACGGGGGGTCGCGGACTTATCATAGGCCCGGCCTTGGGTCCTTTGTGCCTTCTCCATATGCTCCTTGACTATGGGCCACACTGCTGACAGGCGGTCTCTCATCAGGGTAATATGTTCTATTGTGGATCGAAAGGGGCATGGTTGGGTCTCCCAGGTCTCCTTGGCTAAGTCGATGATCCCTCGACAGGGTCTGCCATAGAGCAATTAAAACGGAGAGAATCCAGTGGATGCTTGGGGTACTTCTCGCAGGGCAAACATTAAGTGTGGGAGAAGCATGTCCCAGTTTTTCCCGTCTCGGGACACCACTCTTCTCAACATGCTTTTAATCGTTTTGTTCAAGCGTTCACACAACCCGTCTGTTTGAGGGTGGAATATGCTTGTACGTATCTGTTGAACCTGATACAACCGACAAGTCCTTCATCAACCGCGACATGAATGGGGTTCCCTGATCAGTTAAGATCGTCTTGGGGAGGCCCACCCGAGAACATCATGAATAATTCCTTGGCAATTCCCTTTGACGACATGTTACGCAGGGGTATGGCCTCCGGGAACTTGGTAGCGTAATCTATGACCACTAGGATGTACTCGTGTCCTCTGGCGGATTTTGGGAGGGGTCCTACGAGGTCCATAGCTATGCGTTCAAAGGGAGTCTCTATGATGGGGAGAGGAATCAAAGGGTTACGCAGGTGTGGCCGTGGAGCTGTACGTTGACATTGATCACACGTCCTACAATACCTGGCCACATCCCGGGTGACCCGGGGCCAATAGAATCTCCATGATTCTGTCAATAATCTTCTCTCGTGCCAGGTGTCCTCCTAGGACGTGGGAATGGGCTAACTGTACACTGTATCCCTGTATGGTCTAGGCACCATTAGTAATTCCTGGTTTTCCCCCCTTCGTCGTACGACCCAGTATAAGAGACCCCGCCTGATTGCATAGTAAGGAAGAGGGGGCTCACCTGATCCGTCGACGTTCCTCCCGTCGATCACCTTCACCTTCCTCATGGCCTCCCTTAGGTCTGGGTCTCTATGCTGCGAGGTGCCGAACTGTCCCTTTAATTCCTGGGGCAGATCAACCTCGGTAGAGGGATGTGGAGGATGTTCCCCATCCCCCTCAGGGGTGACCGATGAGAACCCCTTCCAGGTTCCCTCCTCGGATGGAGCTTCAAATATATCCCTTAGCATCTGGTTGCTCCTTCCTTCCTGTGTAGTGTATAACCCTTCACAGGTGTCTTCATCGGTGGTTTCCTGGAATATCTGTCGTAAACGTTGGGTTGCTATTTCTTCCTCTGCTGCAGAGGACGAGGACGTAGCTACGTCTCCTTGTAGGACTACAACCTCGGGCTTGGATTTTCTCTTCTTTCCTGTCCCCCTTCTTTCCACGCATAACGTCATCTGCCGAAGCTCCTTATATAAGGGACAGTCTCTCCCGATCAATAATGGTACCTTCAGCTGGGGCACTTTCCCTGCCCTGACTGTACACCTTCCTTTTGGAGTGAGAATCGGCAGATTCACAGTGGGGTAATAGTGGGTGTCTCCATGGATACAGGATACGGCTACTTTGTCTGGTAGCAGTGTTGCGGAGGTCACCAGCCGCTCCTCTACTAACGTAACCAAACTTCCCGAGTCGAGAATGGCTACCACATCTTGTCCTTCGACTCGAACTGGAATCTCTGGGGCTGGAGCTATTTCTGCTAACCAACAGTGTTGATCCTGCCCCCTCAAACCGAGATGTGTGGGGGTGGGCAGTGATGACTCTGTGACCATGGGCTCGTCCTTGCTAGGACATTGTGGGGCATAATGGTTGGGAGACTGACATTTATAACACCGACCCTGCTGTGTGGGGGATGACTTCTCCCACCTCCGGAGGGGGTTTGGACGTTTCGGTGGCGGACGCGCCGGGGTGAGTCGTGGTACGGGATTGGAAGAATCCTTCCGTTCCTCCTTGTCACTTTTTAACCTGTTTGGGCTGAAGGGGCAGTATTGAGTAGCCAGATAAAAGGTGCCCATTTCAAACGGCCTCGTACTCAATTCTTGCTCGTACAATATGCATATTATTATTACTATTGGATAGAAAACACTCTCTAGTTTCTAAAACCGTTTGAATTATATCTGTGAGTGAAACAGAACTCATTCTGCAGCAAACTTCCTGACAGGAAGTGGAAAGTCTGAAATTGAGGCTCTGTTCCAGGGGCTGCCTATTATAGTCCATGTTATTTATTAGTTTAGATGCACTTCATACGTCTTCCACTAGATGTCGACAAGGAGTGAGAGAAGAAATGGAGTGTGTAACTTGATCTGGAGTCGAATTACAGCCCTTGGAATGACGTGTCCTCCATTTTCTGTTTTCTGGACGGCGAGAAGAGGGACATGGATTTGCCTTTTGAAAAGCTGTCGTTTTAGGCGACTACTATCTCCGGCTCTGATTTTATTTGATACATGTGACCATGTCATCGTAACGTATGTTTTTTCAATATAGTTTCATCAGATTATTGAAAATTTTTCGGGAGTTTTGCCGTGTTCCGTTCTCTGACTTTGTTGACGTTGGAGAGATCCGTGTCAC
Organism: Salvelinus namaycush; assembly: GCF_016432855.1. Classification (NCBI taxonomy): domain Eukaryota; kingdom Metazoa; phylum Chordata; class Actinopteri; order Salmoniformes; family Salmonidae; genus Salvelinus; species Salvelinus namaycush. Next base: position 40,543,024 of record NC_052327.1, on the reverse strand, counting down.
TTGGCTAGTGCGCATGCTAAATGAAGAGGGAAATTTTCCGTTCCAGATCCAAACAACGACTGTTCTGGACAAAGGACACCTTGTCCAACATTCTGATGAAAGATCAGCAAAAGTAAGAAACATTTTATGATGCTATTTCATATCTGTCGAACTGTGTACTAGTCGTGGGCGTCCAACGTTTTGGGTACTCTAGCTATACCGAAGCTGCATATCGTAATGAAGTTATTTTTAGAATTCTAACACTGCGATTTCATTAAGAACTAATGGATCTATCATTTCCTATACAACATGTATTTTTTTGTTATGTTTATGAATAGCTATTTGGTCAGAATATGTGTGTCAGAAAAAGTGTCAGGAAAAATCCGGACGTAGTGGGGAAAAGTAGCTAAGTTAGCACAATGTGTAACCATTGATTTCAGCTCTAAATATGCACATTTTCGAACAAAACATATGCTATACAATAAATATGTTATCAGACTCATCTGATGAACTTGTTTCTTGGTTAGTGGCTATTTATATCTTTATTTGGTCGAATTTGTGATAGCTACTGATGGAGTAAAAAACTGATGGAGTAAAAAAAAGTGGTGTCTTTTGCTAACGTGGTTAGCTAATAGATTTACATATTATGTCTTCCCTGTAAAACATTTTAAAAATCGGACATGTTGGCTGGATTCACAAGATGTGTACCTTTCATTTGCTCTATTGGACTTGTTAATGTGTGAAAGTTAAATATTTAAAAAATATATATTTTGAATTTCGCGCCCTGCACTTTGAGCTGGCTGTTGTCATAAGTGTACCGGCGTCGGGCTTGCAGCCATAAGAAGATAACAACTCCCCTGTAGACCGATATGTTTCCACCGCCTGTGCTATGTCGTCGGCTGACAACGGGTTGGCTTGCCCCACAACCCTTTTTAAGTCACTGTGTAATTCCCTTGTTGGGCTACCATCCGTGAGCCCAGCCTGCCCTCTGGTGGTCCTTCCACATATCTGACTTCACTATAGTTTAAAAGTCTGTCTGTGTGTGTCTGATTTTCTGTTTAGACTACAAAGATAGAGAAGCTGTGCAGCTACACCATGTTCAATCATGTTACCAAATTAGCTAGCGAGCTGACAATCTGGTTCACCAGTAGCATACAAACATTTGTTGGCACAGAAAGAAAGGGGATATCAAAAATGATTGATCAAATTCCTACTGCCACTATCTGACTGGGTTAATAACTTAATATTAAATTAATGTGGGGCCATTGTCTAAGACTTGAACTCTTGGACAGGGATTCAAGTACTGGGAATCTGTTTTCAGCCAAAGGGACTTGTGACTTGACTCATGACCCAAACATTGGTGACTTTGACTCAACTCAGAGTTAGCCATAGGGTCTTGTGAATTGACTGACTTATGCTTTAGTGACTCGACTACAACACTGCTGCTATTACATGGCTAATACAAGTGCTACAACTACCAATTCTAGCAAGGGGGCCCAGGTTGGATAAACTTTTCTGCTGCTCCCTCAAAAGCATTAAGCAGACAATTTTTCCATTTTGATTATACATCCCTCCCCATAACTCCCTGTTGGGGTGAGTATCTACAAATAAAAGCAGCAAGGGCAAGAGGATTACAACGGCTAATACAGGAAGCTGAAATCCTGGGGTCCGCCTTATGTTCCCTCAGTTCTACCCCATTTTGAAAATGTGCTTCTCATCCATGACCAGGCCATGTTTTGCCAATTTGCCACACTAGGCAAGACAATTGCAGACCTTATCCAATCCGGCAAAGAAATAGGCCTATAGTGTACAGTGTTGGCCTATAATGTCATTTTATAACTAGTCCTATCATAAGATAGCCTACCATTTGTAAAACATGCAGTTGCATTGGCTTTATTAACTTCTTATGGCTGCAAGCCCGAGGCCGCCCACAATATGACAACAGCCAGCTCAAGTGCAGGGCGCGAAATTCAAAATATATTTTTTTTAAATATTTAACTTTCACACATTAACAAGTCCAATAGAGCAAATGAAAGGTACACATCTTGTGAATCCAGCCAACATGTCCGATTTTTTTAAATGTTTTACAGCAAAAACAGCACGTATATTTATGTTAGCTCACCACCAAATACAAAAAAGGACAGACATTTTTCACAGCACAGGTAGCATGCACAAAGCCAACCTAACTAACCAAGAAACAACTTCATCAGATGACAGTCTTATAACATGTTATTCAATAAATCTTTTGTTCGAAAAATTTGCATATTTCAGGTATAAATCATAGTTTACATTGCAGCTACAATCAGAAATTGCACCGAAAGCAGCCATAATAATTAGACACCAACGTCAAATACCTAATTACTCATCATAAAACATTTCTGAAAAATACATAGTGTACAGCAAATGAAAGACAGGCATCTTGTGATTCCAGCCAATATTTCCGATTTCTTAAGTGTTTTACAGCGAAAACACAATATAGCGTTATATTAGCTTACCACAATAGCCAAAAACACAAGCCCTTCCCCAGCAGTAAAAGTTAGCGATCGTGACAAACCAGTAAAAGATATATAATTTTTGACTAACCTTGATATTCTTCATCAGATGACAGTCCTATAACATCAGGTTATACATATGTAACGGATGTGAAATGGCTAGTTAGTTAGCGGGTACGGGCTAACAGCGTTTAACCTTTAACGAGTCACCAACCCGGATCCGGGATCACCCCCCACTCCCCCCCCACTGAGTAGCATAGCTAGCATAGCGTCACAAGTAAATTGTAGCATCTAAATATCATTAAATCACAAGTCCAAGACACCAGATGAAAGATACAGATCTTGTGAATAAAGCCACCATTTCAGATTTTTTAAATGTTTTACAGGGAAGACACAATATGTAAATCTATTAGCTAACCACGTTAGCATAAGACACAATTTTTTTACTCCAACAGTTTTTTCCTGCGTCAGTAGCTATCACTAATTCGACTAAATAAAAATATATATAGCCACTAACCAAGAAACAACTTCATAAGATGACAGTCTGATAACATATTTATGGTATAGCATAGTTTTTTTTTGAAAAATGTGCATTTTTCAGGTATAAATCACAGTTCTACATTGCAGCTGCAATCTGAAATAGTGCTGACGCAGCCAGAACAATTACAGAGACCAACGTCATATAACTAATTACTTATCTTAAAACATTTCAGAAAAATACACAGCGTACAGATATTGAAAGCCCAACATCTGGTGAATCCAAACAATATTTCAGATTTATTAAATGTTTTATAGCGAAAACAAAATGTAGCGCTAAATTAGCATAGCCACGCCAGCCAGAACCAGCTGGGCGCCCCCGACCAGTTCACATGCACGACAGATATATGAAATAACATCGTAAATTGGGTCTTACTATTGCTGATCTTTCATCAGAATGTTGATCAATGTGTCCTTAGTCCTGATGAGTCGTTCAATCCATTCATAATGGCAACTTTCCCTCTTCATTTAGCATATGTACTGGTCGACTGGCCAAAGTAAAAAAAGTCACAGAACGGAACACGGCAAAACTCCCGAAAAAATTCAAATAATCTGATTAAACTATATTGAAAAAACATTAAGATGATATGGTCACATGTATCAAACAAACTTCGAGACGGAGATAGTAGTCGCCTATAACGACAGCTTTTCAAAAGGCAAATCCATGTCCCTCTTCGCGCCTTCCTGAAAACAGGAAATGGAGGACACGTCATTCCATGAGCTGTCATTCGAGTCCAGATCAAGTTACACAGTCCATTTCTTCTCTCACTCCTTGTCGACATCTAGTGGAAGACGTATGAAGTGCATCTAAACTAATAAATAACATGGACTATAATAGGCAGCCCCTGGAACAGAGCCTCAATTTCAGACTTTCCACTTCCTGTCAGGAAGTTTGCTGCAGAATGAGTTCTGTTTCACTCACAGATATAATTCAAACGGTTTTAGAAACTAGAGAGTGTTTTCTATCCAATAGTAATAATAATATGCATATTGTACGAGCAAGAATTGAGTACGAGGCCGTTTGAAATGGGCACCTTTTATCAGAGCTACTCAATACTGCCCCTGCAGCCATAAAGTTAACCTAGTCCTGATTCCTGACAAAGGCTTATAGGGACTTGTCCATTAGACTATTTAAGATATGAACATCAGCAACCAAAGTTTATTATGAGTTATCTTGATGCTTTTTGCAAAGCCAAAATGACGATGTTAAGGCCTATGTCTTCACAGCAGTACAAACCTGAAATCATTTATCATTACATTTTATTCCACATATTGAAACCAGGGGTCTAGTGGAGGGTAAATGCAAATAGGATTTAAAAACATCCTGAAGCTCAGGTTTGTCCGTTGTTTAGAATGAGGATATTGGGGATGGTTGAATCATTTTCATATCCTATTGCCTAATTTGCACATTACTAAAATAATTTTGTTGTATCCTTAGATGTCAGACAACAAGGCTGCCAGTACCTCTGGGTCGATAGTCCATGTGTTGGATGATGCACCGCTATTGATCAGAACAGCCAGCATATACGTAAGTTAAAGTGTCATTCATCACCAACACATACTGTAAGTTCTAGTGAATCAGCTTTGTAAATGAAAGATAGGCAAGTCTGCACTTCCATCCCATATTCATTGTATTATAACAAAATCTAAAGTAGACGGCCCAGAGTCATAACTAATCAAAATGTGCTGGTGTCCAAATACTTATCTGTCTAGTTATCCTGATACTTTTTTTCCTCAATACAGTTGACCAAAGATATGCTTGGATACAAGACTGACTCAATAACCAGCATTGACAACAGTGAAGATGATTATGTCCGAGGGTCATCAGAAACATTAGAGGAAGGCAATTCGGATTAATTTTCAGAACCAAAGACAAGGGGGGACAGCAGTAAACACGTTGATTTAGAGGGAGACAGTTCAGATAAATTAGCAGGAGTCAAGAGAAAGAAGCAATACAAGAAGACGAACGAGATGCAGAAGTTCCTCAGAAGAAAACAGCTCGATTGGAGAATCAGAACAAGAGAAAGAAGCGATGTCAGACAACAAGGCTGTCAGACAACAAGGCTGAATGTTACACAAAAATAAAAACTCTAAACTCTTCATCTGTTATTTGGATATATTGAATCCATTACTGAAATGGTTGTTCCACTTTACAGAAGAATTTTACTACAGCCGTTGCGTTGCCATTTGTGTCGCATCATTATGGCATTCTACCTGCTACACTAGAAACAAACCAATATCTACTTTTTTAATCAATATTTTCAGTCATAAAATAGAATGAATGTGTGCATCAAATATCGAACATTTTAACTTGTTAATTCTTGTACGCTTCCATTTGGCGCAACACGGGCAGTTGGATAGCTTTCATAGGAGGCATTCCCTCTGGCTGATGGCATTGCAGTGCAATGCAATGTACGGTCTCAGGTAGTTGGTAAAATTTCAAGTGTACTTCTTTCAAGGAGTAAGTCACTTTAAGTGATTTTTATTTTTTTTATTCCAAACTCATTAGTCTAACTTCTGTGCAATGATGTCAGAAAGCATGGTCCACGAAAGGTATGTTTTTGTGAGTAGTCCTAAATACGTGTGTGTGTTTGCTTGTGGAGGGGGGGGTTAAGAAGGGGTAAAACCATCCCGACGTGATGAGAACAAGCGTTTCAGGCTGCGCATCCATTAAACTCAGACATTTTATTGCTCTCGTTTAATGGTGTAAATCTTCAGGTGAAACATGAGCCGAGAATTTGAGCACCATCTCTAATCCGACCATGGAAACCCTTGTAAAAGACACAGACCTGATCATAACCCATGGTGCATTTCACCAGAACAAATAAATGAGATTCTGCATCTTCTAATAACAATCAGAAGCAGTTAAGCTCCCCTTTAGCCAATTTAAAGGCAGGCCTTCCCACAGAGCACACCAGAGTCAATAAGCCAGTTAGTGGAGGGGAACATAGAAAAATAAAATCAATTGTTAAATTATTTAATAGGGGATTTGGTGTGTCAGGTCAGGAGGTGCAATCCAGGAGATTGGACACTGATTCCTTAATGGAGTTGCTAGACAGTGTCCCCCCCCCCCCCTCCTTCCCCTTTGTCTTTCTCTCTCTCACTCATTTCCCCAGATGGAGATGAGTGGAATACAGTACATCAAACTGCCCAGTCTTTCCTCCCTGGCTGAGAGTGCAATAACCCAGCGCGAGTGAGAAGAGGGATATGGGGCCGTGCCAAGGCTGAGCTGCATCAATCATCTCTATAAAAACCATGGTCCCACTTATTGGCCACCACCAAGGGGGGCGCAAGAAATTGGCAAAGACAAGCTAATAAAATCACATTGAATATTGAAAAAGGCAGAGGTTTGGGGGGACTGTAGTAGAGGCCTTCACGGTCCAAAAAGTTGGACCTGTTTCGAAATGGACCTGGGGCTTTCCCATCCAAACTCCAAAATATGCACAAATAAATGTGTTAAATATAGAGATCTATCAAGGCACAAGGCGAGACCCAGATGCAGACACAGGCGGCAGATGGTTGGAGTCTTTCAATGTTTATTAATCCAAATGGGTAGGCAAGAGAATGGTTGTGGACAGGCAAAAAGGTCAAAACCAGATCAGGAGTCCAGGAGGTACAGAATGGCAGACAGGCTCGTGGTCAAGGCAGGCAGAATGGTCAGTCCAGTAACAGGCAAGGGTCAAAACCGGTAGGACTAGTAAAATGAGAATGCAAAAGGCAGAAGAACAAGAAGAACGCTGGTTGACTTGGAAACATACAAGACGAACTGGCACAGAGCGACAGGAAACACAGGGATAAATACACTGGGGAAAACAAGCAACACCTGGAGGGGGTGGAGACAATAACGAAGACAGGTGAAACAGATCAGGGTGTGACAGATCCATTCCGAACGGACCCTAGGACAACTAGACCCGTTCCGTAAAGACCTGGTCAGCTCCAGACCCGGTCTGAGTGAGGGAAGCAGCAGAAAACATTTTTAAACTCAAAGTGTGAGGGAGAGGGGTAGAGAGAGGAGCCGTGCTGTCTGTGACTGTGAGCAAGTGACACAGGAACAGGGGAACAGGGAGGAGGGATAGACGAGAGACCACAACCAACAAAGCCAAATCTCACTATAGTAGCTTAATAGCTGCCATAGCTAGGTTATTTAGCATCCAATATGATTATGTAGTACCTGTCTTGACTGCATCAAACTGGGAGAAGCTAGTTAAGCTAGCTGGCTAGCTAGCTAGCTAGGCTAATTGAGGATGTATGCGCTTTCTCGTCCTACACGATTACAAACAAGTCCATTCAGAATATCAACAGCACAACCTGGTCTCAGAGCATTTCATATTATTCTGTGCGTAAATCCGAGACACTCCAATTAGTATGATATGTTCGTATGGTATGTATTAATTTGTGGATGTCCATCATCCATTTCATATATTTTACGAATTCCAATTTGTTGTTGCTAACGTTAGCTAGGCTAGGAGTTAGGGTTAGGGGTTACGTTTAGGAGTTAGATTAAAGGGTTACGGTTAGGGGAAGGGTTAATTAACATGCCAAGTAGATGTAAAATATGTTTTTAAATTGTATGTAGTTGCTAATTAGCTAAAATGCTAAAGTTTTCCGTAATGAGATTCGAACACGCAACCTTTGGATTGCTAGACGTTCACATTATGTCTAGCCATCCACCTTGACCAACCACCCTCCTTTTAATGTTTGCCTTAAGTAACCTTCTGTCTTATGTAACCATAACAAACATAACATACAAATTTGGTTGTTGTAGCCTATTCCATAATTTTAATTACATCTTACATTGATGAAATAGCTCCTAACTTTTGCACCACATGGTGGCTCTATGAATGTAGCCTATTGCCGCTTTTACTTCTGATTGGCCAACAGGCTACACACATGAGAAGCAAAGAGCTGCAGCATAAATATGTACAATTATATAATTTCTCTCTCACTCTCTACTGCAGCAGTCGTGTTCGGATTTATAGTGTATGGATCCTTCCAGACAAGTCAGTTACAATTACATACCTGAGAACCATGACAATCATATCAGATCTGACCCAGAATGGTGACATTATTTAGAATTCTGGATCTGGACCCTCTCGGTATTCGTGGATCCGTGAAGAGCTCTGTGTAATAGTGTGCGATGCTGTGCAGGTCCCGGGTCGGTAGCGGATTTCCAGCCTCAGCTTTGTCCAAAGGCTGGGTTTTATGCTTTGTATACCCACTGCACCAAGATTTGTTAATATGGAGGAGAAGAGAAAGGGCATTTGCCTTTTATGGTGCACGGAGTCAGAATGGAAAATTGGCAAATAAGATCCATGCATGTGAGCTACAGTATTTTGTAGAGGAAGAAATATAGCGTTCCAAGCAACTGTGTGATCCTCAGCCAAGATTAAAAGCATATCCTCTGTAACTTTCCACAGCGAAGCAAGAGGTGGCAGTACAGCAGGCAGCCAGCACAATGTGGTACATTCATGTATCACATGCAACTGTTTACAATGTCGGCCCTGTGTTATAAATGCATTATTCAAATGTTCAGTGGTGGGGAGATGACACAGTGGTGACAGCCTGTCATCTTCCCTCTCAGAGTCATCCAACAAACACAACACAAGCTCCACTTCATGTAACCAGTAGTTACTTGCCACTTTACTAAATCAGTCTGTGTAGCTGCTGGAGTCTCTATTTTAAGATGCATCCTTGTTTCGACTGGCATTGAGTTTTCTCCAGCCTGATTCTACCATTCTCTGTGGAAGAGAGGGAACCAGTAAAGGAAACATGAACAGATGGTAAAAGTCTGATTTCCAGAATGCATGGCAAGTATAAACACCTTGGCAAGCTTCAGGATTCACCACCAGAATACTGAGTCCATCAAGCGATTTACATTACTCATCCCCCCCTCTGACCAACCTGTTCTAACTCTCTGTCCATTACTCTCTCACACACACGCGTGCACACAGTCTCACAGCACGGCATGTCTTTTCTGCACATCCCAAGTAGAGTAATGTATCAGATACAATTATTTATTGTGTATACTGTCTATCATATATTATGACTATTTGTATATCATTTATTATTCTGTATTTTTTTTTATTTCACCTTTATTTAACCAGGTAGGCAAGTTGAGAACAAGTTTTCATTTACAATTGCGACCTGGCCAAGATAAAGCAAAGCAGCTCGACACATACAACAACACAGAGTTACACATGGAATAAAACAAATAGTCAATAATACAGTAGAAAAATAAGTCTATATACAATGTGAGGAAATTAGATGAGATAAGGGAGGTAAAGGCAAAAAAGGCCATGGTGGCGAAGTAAATACAATATAGCAAGTAAAACACTGGAATGGTAGATTTGCAGTGGAAGAATGTGCAAAGCAGAAATAGAAATAATGGGGTGCAAAGGAGCAAAATAAATACAGTAGGAGAAGAGGTAGTTGTTTGGGCTAAATTATAGATGGGCTATGTACAGGTGCAGTAATCTGTGAGCTGCTCTGACAGCTGGTGCTCAAAGCTAGTGAGGGAGATGTGTTTCCAGTTTCAGAGATTTTTGTAGTTCGTTCCAGTCATTGGCAGCAGAGAACTGGAAGGAGAGGTGGCCAAAGGAGGAATTGGTTTTGGGCGTGACCAGAGAGATATACCTGCTGAAGCGCGTGCTACAGGTGGGTGCTGCTATGGTGACCAGCGAGCTGAGATAAGGGGGGACTTTACCTAGCAGGGTCTTGTAGATGACCTGGAGCCAGTGGGTTTGGCGACGAGTATGAAGCGAGGGCCAGCCAACGAGAGCATACAGGTCGCAGTGGTGGGTAGTATATGGGGCTTTGGTGACAAAACGGATGGCACTGTGATAGACTGCATCCAATTTATTGAGTAGGGTATTGGAGGCTATTTTGTAAATGACATCGCTGAAGTCGAGGATCGGTAGGATAGTCAGTTTTACGAGGGTATTTTTGGCAGCATGAGTGAAGGATGCTTTGTTGCGAAATAGGAAGCCAATTCTAGATTTAACTTTGGATTGGAGATGTTTGATGTGAGTCTGGAAGGAGAGTTTACAGTCTAAACAGACACCTAGGTATTTGTAGTTGTCCACATATTCTAAGTCAGAACCGTCGAGAGTAGTGATGCTGGATGGGCGGGCAGGTGCAGTCAGCGATCAGTTGAATAGCATGCATTTAGTTTTACTTGTATTTAAGAGCAGTTGGAGACCACGGAAGGAGAGTTGTATGGCATTGAAGCTCGTCTGGAGGGTTGTAAACACAGTGTCCAAAGAAGGGCCAGAAGTATACAGAATGGTGTCGTCTGCGTAGAGGTGGATCAGAGACTCACCAGCAGCAAGAGCGACATCCTTGAGAAGAGAGTCGGCCCAAGAATTGAACCCTGTGGCACCCCCATAGAGACTTTTAGAGGCCCGGACAACAGGCCCTCCGATTTGACACACTGAACTCTATCAGAGAAGTAGTTGGTGAACAAGGCGAGGCAATCATTTGAGAAACCAAGGCTATCGAGTCTGCCGATGAGGATGTGGTGATTGACAGAGTCGAAAGCCTTGGCCAGGTCAATGAATACAGCTGCACAGTATTGTTTCTTATCGATGGCGGTTAAGATATTGTTTAGGACCTTGAGTGTGGCTGAGGTGCACCCATGACCAGCTCTGAAACCAGATTGCATAGCGGAGAAGGTGCGGTGGGATTCGAAATGGTCGGTAATCTGTTTGTTGACTTGGCTTTCGAAGACCTTAGAAAGGCAGGATAGGATAGATATAGGTCTGTAGCAGTTTGGGTCAAGAGTGTCCCCCCCTTTGAAGAGGGGGATGACCGCAGCTGCTTTCCAATCTTTGGGAATCTCAGATGACACGAAAGAGAGGTTGAACAGGCTAGTAATAGGGGTTGCAACAATTTTGGAAGATCATTTTAGAAAGAAAGGGTCCAAATTGTCTAGCCCAGCTGATTTGTAGGCGTCCAGATTTTGCAGCTCTTTCAGAACATCAGCTGACTGGATTTGGGAGAAGGAGAAATGGGGAAGGCTTGGGCGAGTTGCTGTGGGGGGTGCAGTGCTGTTGACCGGGGTAGGGGTAGCCAGGTGGAAAGCATGGCCAGCCGTAGAAAAATGCTTATTGAAATTCTCAATTATAGTGGATTTATCGGTGGTGACATAGTTTCCTATCCTCAGTGCAGTAGGCAGCTGGGAAGAGGTGTTCTTATTCTCCATGGACTTTACAGTGTCTCAGAACTTTGAGTTTGTGTTGCAGGAAGCACATTTCTGCTTGAAAAAGCTAGCCTTGGCTTGTCTAACTGCCTGTGTATATTGGTTTCTAACTTCCCTGAAAAGCTGCATATCACGGGGGCTGTTCGATGCTAATGCAGAACGCCATAGGATGTTTTTGTGTTGGTTAAGGGCAGTCAGGTCTGGGGAGAACCAAGGGCTATATCTGTTCCTGGTTCTACATTTCTTGAATGGGGCATGCTTATTTAAGATGGTGAGGAAGGCATTTAAAAAAAAAAAAACAGGCACCCTCTACTGACGGGATGAGGTCAATATCCTTCCAGGATATCTGGGCCAGGTCGATTAGAAAGGCCTGCTCGCTGAAGTGTTTCAGGGAGTGTTTGACAGTGATGAGTGGAGGTCGTTTGACCGCTGACCCATTACGGATGCAGGCAATGAGGCAGTGATCGCTGAGATCTTGGTTGAAAACAGCAGAGGTGTATTTAGAGGGCAAGTTGGTTAGGATGATATCTATGAGGGTGCCCGTGTTTACGGCTTTGGGGTGGTACCTGGTAGGTTCATTGATAATTTGTTTGAGATTGAGGGCATCAAGCTTACATTGTAGGATGGCTGGGGTGTTAAGCATGTTCCAGTTTAGGTCACCTAGCAGCACGAGCTCTGGGAAAATCAGTTCACATATGGTGTCCAGAGCACAGCTGGGGACAGAGGGTGGTCTATAGCAGGCGGCAACGGTGATAGACTTGTTTTTAGAGAGGTGGATTTTTAAAAGTAGAAGTTCAAATTGTTTGGGTACAGACCTGGATAGTAGGACAGAACTCTGCAGGCTATCTCTGCAGTAGATTGCAACACCGCCCCCTTTGGCCGTTCTATCTTGTCTGAAAATGTTGTAGCTAGGGATGGAGATTTCAGAGTTTTTGGTGGTCTTCCTAAGCCAGGATTCAGACACGGCTAGGACATCCGGGTTGGCAGAGTGTGCTAAAGCAGTGAATAAAACAAAGTTAGGGAGGAGGCTTTTAATGTTAACATGCATGAAACCAAGGCTATTACGGTTACAGAAGTCATCAAAAGAGAGCGCCTGGGGAATAGGAGTGGAGCTAGGCACTGCAGGGCCTAGATTCACCTCTACATCACCAGAGGAACAGAGGAGGAGTAGGATAAGGGTATGGCTAAAAGCTATGAGAATTGGTCGTCTAGGAAGTCCACAGAGAGTAAAAGGAGCAGGTTTCTGGGGGTTATAAAATAGCTTCAAGGAATAATGTACAGACAAAGGTATGGTAGGATGTGAATACAGTGGAGGTAAACCTAGGCATTGAGTGATGATGAGAGAGATATTGTCTCTAGAAACATCATTGAAACCAGGTGATGTCATTGCATGTGTGGGTGGTGGAACTGAAAGGTTGGATAAGGTATAATGAGCAGGGCTAGAGGCTCTACAATGAAATAAGCCAATAAACACTAACCAGAACAGCAATGGACGAGGCATATTGACATTAAGGAGAGGCATGCTTAGCCGAGTGATCATAAGGGTCCAGTGAGTAGTGAGGTTGGTTGGGGTCACGGTGATTCAGACAGCTAGCCGGGCCGTGGGTAGCAAGTTGGCAAAGGATGGAGGTCTGTTTTTAGCCACCTCGTGTGTTTCCGTCGGTAGATTAGTGGGGTTCCGTGTGGTAGAGGGGACCAATCCAATTGGCAAATTATATATAGTGACCCAAGAAAATTGTCTGATAGACCTATTCAGATAGCAGCCGATAAGACAGCTAACGATTAGCGGGCCGCAGATGGGCGTTCAGGATACGTTGCGACGGAGGGGCCCGTTGGATAACTCCCTCGGGCAGATAACGTCGGTAGTCCAGTCGTGAAGGCCTTGTGGGGCTCCGTATCGGCAGTAAAATGGGTCCGGATAGGTGATTGTAGCCCAGGAGTGGCTGATGAAACTCTTCAGCTGGCTAGCTCTGGAATAATTGATGTTTGCTCCGGGACCGACATAAGCCAATAGTCACTCGGATAGCAGCTAGCTAGCTGCAAGTTCCAGGTGTAAATGTCCACAGCTTGCGGTAGAAATCCGGGGATATGGAGAGAAAATAGGTCCGGTATGCTCTGGTCGGAGTCGCGTTATGCAAAACTGGCGATAGCTTTTCGAGCTTAAGGATAGCTGATGACCGCTAACCGTGGTTAGCTGAATACTAACGTTAGCCAGTGAACTGGCTAGCTTCTGGCTAGCTTCTGTTGTGAATAATACTTTTTTTTTAAGTTGGTGAGGCGGGTTGCAGGAGAGTGTTATGAAGTTGAGTTTTTAGAAGAAAAAAATATATATATAAAAAGATATGCGAAGAAAATATGTAAAGACGAGGACAAAGGACATCTGACTGCTATGCCATCTTGGAAATATTGGAAGTATAGGGATGTCAGGGATAGTCTTGTATGGTGCTAATTCCAGCATCTATGCTAACCATTAGTATTTATCAGTTTTTATAATTATTTTCTATATACACAACAAGTGCAATCACACAATAACAAAATGTAATAGTGAAGGACCGATAGTAATTTAAGTTGTAAATTTTCTTCTATGCCTCCCCACCCCAAAGTGTAGGAACGGTGGGTATTATTAGTATTAAAGAAATAAAAAAATATAAAGTTTTACAAAAAGATATACACTGAGTGTTCAAAACATTAGTAACACCTGCACTTTCCATGACATAGAGTGACCAGATGAATACAGGTGAAAGCTCTCATCCCTTATTCATGTCACCTGTTAAATCCACTTCAATCAGTGTAGATGAAGGGGAGGAAACAAGTTAAAGAATGATTTTTAAGCCTTGAGACAATGGAAACATGGATTGTGTATGTGTGCCATTCAGAGGATGAATGGGCAAGACAAAAGATTGAAGTGCCTTTGAACGTGGTATGGTAGTAGCTGCCAGGCGCACCGGTTTGTGTCAAGAACTGCAGACCTGCAAGGTTTTTCACGCTCAACAGTTTCCTGTATGTATCAAGAATGGTCCACCACCCAAAGGACATCCAGCCAACTTGACACAACTGTGGGAAGCATTGGGGTCAACATGGGCCAGCATCCCTGTTGAACGCTTTCAACACCTTGTAGACTCCATGCCACGACTAATTGAGGCTGTTCTGAGGGCAACAGGAGGTGCAACTAAATTTTTATAAAGTGTTCCTGATGTTTTGTACACTCGGTGTATATGTGTATATATATTTCCCTATCCATGTTCTTTTATTTTTTTTGCCTTACAGTATCTACATAATTTCTCTCAAATACATAGCCTACACATTAATGCCTCCTCCTCATGCACACAGAGACACTCACTCTTAAACTATAGGTATCATCACACCAGACACCAGTAGACCAAGCAGAATTCCTTCCTTCACACTGAGCCCAGTGTGTCCCCAACTCCCTGAGCGCGAGTAATTGTCAGGCCCAGTGAAATGATGGCTGCTCTCCGCACTAATGGAAGACCTGTCCATTCATTATTCAGCCCTGCAACCAGTGATGGGCCACGTCAGGGAGAGCATTGAGTTATGCCTCAGCATGGGCAAACCTTAGACGGAATGACAGCAGCCTGGTTGGTGTGCTTTCTCCTGCTCTCATTTGTTTGTCTCCTCCCAGAGGTAGGTAGACACCACAGAGAACCTGAGCTCTCACAGCTAGTGTGGTGTGGCCAGACGGGTGGCCAGGCTAAGCTGGGATCGTGCACTGGCAGTCACCACGAGGGAGGTGATTGGAGCAGAGTGGCCGGGGCCAGTGTTATACAGCCCTCTTGGGGTTTGGCGTTTTTATGAGGAAAGAGAGGGAGGAATAAAGGAGGAATGCGGGAGGGAGGCGGGGGTTCAGAAGCACGGTGTCCTGGAAATAACACATGGCAGGAAATGGATAGGCTTGATATCTGAACACGCAGGCCTGCACTTCTGGGAGAACGGGACACCACACTGCTGCGGAGTGGAGCAGGGCCAGTCAACACAATTTGGTCAAACCAGACTCAAATCAGTCCTCCACAGCACACACCCACTAGACGAAATGCCAATACTACACTTTAAAACCGGCTACACATCCTATGTATAAGCTTTGCCTGATCTGCCAGGACTGGAGAAGTGAAAGTAATAAGGGGCAACTAGCTGTCTGGCCCACAGGTCCTGTTCTCTCAGAATAACAGAAGGACAATCTCATGTCATTATTAAAGTGGCATCATTTCTTATGAACACTGTTGTTCATTATCTTCCCCTCTCCCAGAGTCATGCTAACCGACATCAACAACAGGCAGCAGTCATATGTGTCTTCTTCCTCGCCTCCCTGCCTCTTGCCAATATGTCCAGTGAATGTAAGCATTGTCTGGAGACAGTAAACCCTATGATCAGCAGCATGGCGTGCTGTGCAATGCGTGGCTGGACTCCTGGCTATTTTAGACTTGGTAATTGAGCATTCAGTCTGGAGCTGTGTTCTTCTGGACTCAGGCAATTTGGTATGCCAGCATGCTACTGTAAAAATGACCCAATTAATTTGATTAAGAACTTAAATTCAGAATACAGAGTTGACTGGCTGTGAAAAGTGAGGCTTGAATTAGAAAGAGTTGGTGAGAGAGTGGGGACGTGGATGAGAGCTAATTAGATTCATCCATCTCTGGATGTACAGTATGTGCACTCATCCATGCTACATTAGAGATTATTAATTGCAGCGATCCCCCGTAGATTCTAAAAATAAAGCATGGTGGGGACAGGCTCAAAGAGTAGGGGGAAGAAATAAAGTCCTTTCCATTGTGCGTCCCTGTTCATCTTAATTAGGTCTGAGATAGGCCTGCGCTGAGGGCCATGCACAGACCTTTCAGGGGGCAGGTGCTCAAAATAGAAAAGGGCACCCCCGCATGAAAAAAAATACTTTCAGAATTCATATAGCAAAATTCATACCCCAAATGCCTCTGTAGGGTTGGGGCACCCTACAGGTTGGGGGCTCCCCCAGATAGCATATGAACACATCATAAGCAATTTCAAAATGTGTAGAATTGCAGGAAATTAGTTTTAACCGTCGACTTGGGTCACGAAAAATGGTCAAACTCCTTCTCTTTCCTAATGGGGTATGTTTTTGGTGGTTCTTCAATGTTTCATTCTGGTCATGCGTACGGTGACCGACGTAGCTAGTTCGTTACCTAAGCTAGCCACGTGTAGCTAGTCAGTAACTCCGCCAGTATGTGTTGATGTAATTTCACAGGATTTGTTTTTGGACAGAAGCTGTAGAGATCGGTAAGAAACGGCACTTCTGTTGCCAAGTATCTTATTCATCCATTTTGTTTTTAAGCATTCAACTACCTGGTAAGATTGGGCATTGATCAGTTATGGAGTTAAAAGACGTTATTTTTGCATTTTTTGCCCAAAGTCAATTTATTTATTTTTTTACCTTTTATTTAACTAGGCAAATCAGTTAAGAACATATTCTTCTTTTCAATGATGGCCTAGGAACAGTGGGTTAACTGCCTTGTTCAAGGGCAGAACGACAGATTTTGACATTGTCAGCTCGGGATTTGATCTTGCAACCTTTCAGTTACTAGTCCAGCGCTCTAACCACTAGCCTACCTGCCGCCCCGCCCCTTTAAAGTAACTGTCCAGTCTTTCCAGATTTCTATGAAATATGACCTATAAATGTATTACAATATGAGTTAAATAACTTTCCTTGCAAAAATGTGGAATTAAGTATGTTAAAAAGCCTATTTTCTGTGTTGGAATGGTGTTGGCGTACCCCAACAACAGAATGGTGTGGGCGTATACAGGTCATTAAAAATATTAATACGAGTACACTGCTGATTGGCCAGCTCATCCTCATATATTTTTGTTCAGTATAGTTCATCTCATGTTATTCTTCACATTTTGCCATGAGGATGAGAGAGAATGTTAGTTTTAAAGTCCAGTGACTTTAAGTGAAAATCTCACTTTTAAAAGTAAATGTTTTGTTAACTCATACCCAAACAATGTTGTTGACTCATCCTATACTCGTATGTGGCCACAGCTTAAATTGGAGAAAACACTTCAAAAATGCTTCCTATTTCCTCATCGAGAATGATGACATCCTCCTAAGGAGGATGAGCTGGCCAATCAGCAGTCTACTCACATTAATATTTTTAATGACGGTATACACCCACACAATTCTATTGTTGAGGTATGCCCACACCATTCCAAAAAAGTCAACTCCTTTTGAAAAAAGGTAATTACAATTTTTTGGGGAAAACGATTTCACTCAAATTGTAATTAATTATAGCTCATATTTTATAGAAATCTGAAAACACTGGACAGTTACATTAAATGTCAACTTTGGGCAAAAACGCTAAAATAACATCTTTAAACTGTATAACTGATCAATGCACCATCATACCAGGTAATTGAATGCGCATTGCTTCCAAAACAAATCCTGTAAAATGGCATCAACATATACAGGAGGATTTACTAGCTAGTTACAAATGACTAGCTTAGCTAACGAACTAGCTACGTCGGTTGCAGGGAGCATGGCCAGAATTACTAATTGATGAACCACCAAAGGCACACCCCATTTCTGCTTAAAAATGTTGAAAGTGGCAGAGCGTTTTTCGTGCCCAAAGTTGAACATTAAAGCACATTTCTTGCAATTCTGCACATTTTACCATTGCTTATCACGTGTTCATATGCTATTTTACTCACCCAAGCAGAGCTGGTTAGGCTGTTTTTATGTTATCCAGAGTGTTGCTGACTGCAACTGTGCGGCTGGCAGCAATTTAATTACGCTTTTTTTGCCAACGTTTAGTGACACCGACCATATTCAATGGGTGTTGAGAAGCGTAAATTCATCAGTTATTCGGCGCTCTGGCACACTCAGAAGAGAGTGCTCTGAAATCGGAGTAGATAGCCAGAGCGAATTTACCAGCTACGTCTATCGACAGTTGTCGCAGTGACATCATGAACATTCTATTGAAATGGTTACTTGCATAGTGGAGTCTTGTTTAGACATATAGCTAGATAGATAAAATATGAACCATAATCCCAACTCATAACATTACCACCCCGCATTAATCTGCAGGTAGCTAACCAACCAGGTTCAATGTTAGCTAACTGGCAAAGCAAATTGCTCTGATATACAAATAATATATAACTACACAGATCATACACATGACGTTAGCTAGCGAGCCAGCCAGCTAACGTTAGCTAACTAGGTAACAGTACACTTTAACTTGAAATGAAAACAACATTCTGACAAAATTAGAAACATGTAATTGTCACGGCCGTTGCTGGAAGAGGACCAAAGTGCAGCGTGGTGAGCGTACATTTTCCTTTTATTTTAAATGTCCCCAACAAAACAACAAACGAAAGAAACAACCGTGAAGCTTACAGGGCTATAGTGCCACAAACAAAGTTAACTACCCACACTGAAAGGAGGGAAAAAGGGCTACCTAAGTATGAATCCCAATCAGAGACAACGATAGACAGCTGTCCCTGATTGAGAACCATACCCGGCCAAAACATAGAAATAAAGAAACATAGAAAACAAAACATAGAATGCCCACCCCAAATCACACCCTGACCAAACCAAATAGAGACATAAAAAGGCTCTCTAAGGTCAGGGCGTGACAGTAATATCTGAAAATGTAGCTAGCTAGACTATCTTACCCGTATACATGGATGGACGCTTCTCCCTCTCTGTCATGGATGCCATGGTTTCCCTTAGTTTGAAGATGCAATCCAGAGATAGGTGTTTTATACAACCACCTTCTGTGTGTTCTCTTTTTGACTCCGTCTTCATATTTGCAATCAAATGGCAGATTTTTCTCCTTAGCTATCATACTCTAATTCCACTTATTTCAAAACTCGGTTCTCCACAAAGCGGAGCGCAACACTTATGCATTTCTACTACGTGATATATTTTAAAAAAGCGGCATTAGAAAGGATTACCTACACATATTGACCAGCTCATGTTATAGACAGAAACGTGCTACATGGCAGACCAATCCGAACTCATCTCTTGGTATGTCCAGCCTACTCATTATCTCAGCCAATCATGGCTAGAGGGAAGGTCGCAGCCTTTTTCTGTAGCTAATCCAACTAGGCTCATAATTTAAAAAAATATTTTATTTACAGATGGCATACACATTTGTTATTAAGGCACATGAAAGTTCACACGTTCCAGAAGCATTTCTGCCAAAAACTGAATTTTGATTACGTTCAAATGGCTCTCCTGTGAAGTAGTGATGCGCGACGTACGCCTAGTTTCCTGAAACAAGTCACATATTGGGGGGAACATGTCCCCCCATCCCACCGTTATAATTCCGCCATGTTGTGGCTGTGCCAGTTAGTGACCACTCTGCAGAGCTGCCTCCAGAACAAGATTCATGACAAAAAACCCTACCTGGTTCAAACCTGGCGACGACTTGCGGGCAGTGCGGTCCGAACAACAATAACAAAAATATCTATTTAAAAAATAATTTTGGGGGGAAGTTATACCACCACCCAAAAGGACACTTTGGAGGCCGAAAGGGAATACGCTCCAGTGTTATCCTGGAGAAGTGGTTCCTTATCCACACAAATGAGCTGCATTCAGCAGAAGTACTAATCACGCAGACTGGACTTGAAAATAACTAGTGCCCGGTTACCCAAAAGCAAGTTAATTGTTAGAACCTTCGTACGAGCGTCGTTAAATATCCAAGCTGTTCCCCAAATCCATTGTTATTAATGTTGCACTTGAAAACATTTGCAATCTAACGCCTGCCTCAGACCATTCGTAGAACAGCGAAGTGTGCCGTTTATATTTTGTTGCACTCTTTGTCCACTTTATACACAGAAGATCAACGCTAAACATAGAATCATATGTTTTATCTGTCCCTCTGTGACCACTGATAACCTCAGAACAAAGTTGATTACAAATACAAAGTTGCCAATGTCTTTGTAATTGATACAAACAAGCGACGTATACCAAGATGGGTAACACTTATAGGGGTCCTTATTACAGTGCAATTATATATGTAATTACACTACATTGCAATTACATATGTAATTACACTGTACGAAGTATTGTATTGCATTGTAATAATTCATAGTTACACTGTAATAACATGTAACTGGTGGTAATTGCAGTCTGTAATTACAGGGGTGTAACAAGAAAGGCTTGTTACCATGCTCTTTGTTAAAGTTTCCGATAGCATCTCAACGCACCATATTTCAGCCTGCACAAACCACGTAATAAGTGTTAGCCAATTGAAAACAGACCACCTCATTGACTCAATTCTGCAATAAAGGTCAGTGCTATCTGAGGATCCTTGGGACATCCCTACCCCATTGAAGTTAAAATGTTAAACGGTTAAGGTAAGAGTTAAGGTTACGGTTTAGTAAGGGTTCTGGTTAAGGTAACGGTTAGGGACGTCCCAAGGATCCCAGATAGCACTGTCCCTGCAATTCAACTCAATTCAACATTATTAGACACATAACTTTTTTTTTATGGTTAAAATTTTGAAATAGTCATTCATGCTTGCCAAATTGTAATAAGCTTGGTTGAATAATGGTTATAAATGCACTTAAACTGGTCATAAGACAAACTCTTATTCCATAATGCAAGGGTTTCACTGTTGAGGAACACTCACTTTTGGATGGAATGCATTGGTGCAATTATTTACTTATCACAGAAATTAAAGCATCATGTTAAGATTTGTCCTTCTGCTCAACATGCTAGAAATAACGACAACCTCGAACGTGTTCATGTGTTGACACTGATGTCACGTAACTATCACGTTTGAAGGTAAATCCCAGGTGCAAACAATGTCGAAGTAACAAACGTTTATTAATTCGAACATGGGCAGGCAAAGGTACCGGACGGCAGGCAGACTCAGGGTCAGTGCAGGCAGAGGTTGGTAATCCAGAGTAGAGGGCAAAGGTACAGGACGGCAGGCAGACTCAGGGTCAGTGCAGGCAGAGGTTGGTAATCCAGAGTAGAGGGCAAAGGTACAGGACGGCAGGCAGACTCAGGGTCAGTGCAGGCAGAGGTTGGTAATCCAGAGTAGAGGGCAAAGGTACAGGACGGCAGGCAGGCTCAGGGTCAGGGCAAGCAGAAAGGACAAAACCGGGAAAACTCTGGTAGGTTTGAGGAACAAAACGAACTGGCAACAGAAACAGAAAACACCTGGAGGGTGTTGGAGACAAGCACAAAGACATGTGAAACAGATCAGGGCGTGACAGTAACAGTGGGCAAAGAACATTTCTTATTGGAATACGTTTTTTGGACAAGGAGATTCAATTTGGAAATCTATTTGTAATATCAAGGACTGTGAAGAACGCAGTGGGAAAATGTGGATTCAATCAAGCGACCTTGTTTTGGTTGTGTTGATGAAGAACAGAAGAAGCTTGCACTGGATCTGGCAAAATTGTTAACTTCAGAAGTAACATGTATTGATCTTTGAAGCCTGTCAAAAGAGTTATAGCTGGAGTCTCGTTGGATATAGATGACGAGTACCTTAGTCAGAAAATCCCAGGAGTGGTCAGCGCACCTGTATTGTAAATGGAAGGAAGGAGAAAAGCCTATCGATATTATTGTTGTTTGAGGAGACTCTACCTGAATATGTGAAGCTTGGATATTTGAGGTATTGCAACTGTGGGGGGGGGGGGGGGGAAATCATACTCTGGACTTCCTTGAGTGTCCTGTTAGGGTGAAGGAGGTCGAGGTGTCAAGGATCAGGGCTGTGCAACAGATCTCCTATATGGAGGCGGTGAAGAGAGTAGAAGGGGCAAGAGGCAAAAGTGTTGACAATATGGCGGTGGATGCATTGTAACCAGTTGCTAGTGTTAAGTCAATTGAGTGATCTGGATATACTCATTGAGAAAAAAAAGTGGATTTTGTGGCATTTATAGCCACATTGATTAACTGTACAGCACAAGTGTCTAAGAAATCCAAGAAGCAGGACATCAATATATTTTGGGGCTCCAAGACTTCACAACAGAAGCACTGCAAGGACTATTGTCGCTAGGAAATGTCCCGCCCCCTCAGTCTTTTGAGCATGTGGAGAGACCTGATTAGAATGTTTTTTTTACAGAAAAGCAGGTTGATTTAATTTATTTTTTGATAGTTTGCGGTGGTGATTTTAGCATGTAAATCTTGGTGGGGCAAACAAAGAAAATGTGGGATGCATGCCAGCAAACCCACTACACAACACTAAACAATACATTAATTGCAATATAACGGTGAAAAACGGTGCACACAAACAGTTAGGGCCTACATAAAGATGTCCCAACAGCAGAGTCCCAACACCTTACCACTGCTAAACCTGGCTTTCAGCGGAGCCTTTTCTGGCAGCGAAACAGTTCATTTAGCCTCATTTACTGCCTTTTAAAAAAACAAAGGTGATATGGCTGACTTGCTTAAACAAATGTCGTTTCTACTGACAATTGAGATGTACAAACTATGGCATAAGGGGACGACAAGCGGATGAGGCAATCTGTAATTTCGATTAAGACAATGAGCGAGCGACAACGGACGTAGTCAATATAACTGTTCAGCACTTTTGAAATGTACAGCGACAGAATTCAGAACATGGGCCACCCTTTGCCTTGACAGCTTTGCACATTCTTGTCATTCTCTCAACAACCTTCATGAAGTAGTCACCTGGAATGGATTTCAATTAACTGGTGTGCCTTTCTTTCCTTCTTAATGGCATTGAGCCAATCAGTTGTGTTGTGACAAAGTAGGCATGGTATATAGAAGATAGCCCTATTTGGTAAAAGATTAAGTCAATTTTGTGGCAAGAAGGAGAGTGATGGAGTGCTGCATCAGATGACCTGGCCTCCACAATCACCCGACCTCAACCCAATTGAGATGGTTTGGGATGAGTTGGACCGCAGAGTGAAGGAAAAGCAGCCAACAAGTGCTCAGTATATGTGGGAAATCTTTTAAGACTGTTGGAAAAGCATTCCAGGTGAAGCTGTTTTAGAGAATGCCAAGAATGTGCCAAGCTGTCATCAAGGCAAAGGCAAGCTACTTTGAAGAATCTAAAATCTATGTTGATTTGGCTAAAGTGGCTAGTGATACATTTTTACATAATTTCCATCAATTCCCATTATTAAAGTGGCTGGAGTTGAGTCAGTATGTTGGCAGCGGCCACTAAATGTTAGTGGTGGCTGTTTAACAGTCTGATGGCCTTGAGATTGAAAAACTGCTTCTGTCTCTTGGTCCCTGCTTTGATGCACCTGTACTGACCTCGCCTTCTGGATGATAGCGGGGTGAACAGGCAGTGGCTCGGGTGGTTGTTGTCCTTGATGATCTTTATGGCCTTCCTGTGACATCGGGTGGTGTAGGTGTCCTGGAGGGCAGGTAGTTTGCCCCCGGTGATGCGTTGTACAGACCTCACTACCCTCTGGAGAGCCTTACGGTTGTGGGCGGAGCAGTTGTCGTACCAGGCGGTGATACAGCACGACAGGATGCTCTCGATTGTGCATCTGTAGAAGTTTGTGAGTGCTTTTGGTGACAAGCCGAATTTCTTCAGCCTCCTGAGGTTGCTGCGCCTTCACAACGCTGTCTGTGTGGGTGGACCAATTCAGTTTGTCCGTGATGTGTACACCGAGGAACTTAAAACTTACTACCCTCTCCACTACTGTCCCGTCGATGTGGATAGGGGGGTGCTCCCTCTGCTGTTTCCTGAAGTCCACAATCATCTCCTTTGTTTTGTTGACGTTGAGTGTGAGGTTATTTTCCTGACACCACACTCCGAGGGCCCTCACCTCCTCCCTGTAGGCCGTCTCGTCGTTGTTGGTAATCAAGCCTACCACTGTAGTGTCATCCGCAATCTTGATGATTGAGTTGGAGGCGTGCATGGCCACGCAGTCGTGGGTGAACAGGGAGTACAGGAGAGGGCTCAGAACGCACCCTTGTGGGGCCCCAGTGTTGAGGATCAGCGGAGTGGAGATGTTGTTACCTACCCTCACCACCTGGGGGCGGCCCGTCAGGAAGTCCAGTACCCAGTTGCACAGGGCGGGGTCGAGACCCAGGGTCTCGAGCTTGATGACGAGTTTGGAGGGTACTATGGTGTTAAATGCTGAGCTGTAGTCGATGAACAGCATTCTCACATAGGTATTCCTCTTGTCCAGATGGGTTAGGGCAGTGTGCAGTGTGGTTGCGATTGCGTCGTCTGTGGACCTATTGGGTCGGTAAGCAAATTGGAGTGGGTCTAGGGTGTCAGGTAGGGTGGAGGTGATATGGTCCTTGACTAGTCTCTCAAAGCACTTCATGATGACGGAAGTGAGTGCTACGGGGCGGTAGTCGTTTAGCTCAGTTACCTTAGCTTTCTTGGGAACAGGAACAATGGTGGAGCATCTTGAAGCATGTGGGAACAGCAGACTGGGATAAGGATTGATTGAATATGTCCTTAAACACACCAGCCAGCTGGTCTGCGCATGCTCTGAGGACGCGGCTGGGAATGCCGTCTGGGCCTGCAGCCTTGCGAGGGTTAACACGTTTAAATGTTTTACTCACCTCGGCTGCAGTGAAGGAGAGCCCGCAGGTTTTGGTAGCGGGCCGTGTCAGTGGCACTGTATTGTCCTCAAAGCGAGCAAAAAAGTTATTTAGTCTGTCTGGGAGCAAGACATCCTGGTCCGCGACGGGGCTGGTTTTCTTTTTGTAATCCGTGATTGACTGTAGACCCTGCCACATACCTTTTGCCTAAGAACACAGCCATGAATAAAGAATGGTACCAACACATCCTCCGAGAGCAACTTCTCCCAACCATCCAGGAACAGTTTGGTGACGAACAATGACTTTTCCAGCATGATGGAGCACCTTGCCATAAGGCAAAAGTGATAACTAAGTGGCATCCCATTGAGAACTTGTGGTCAATCCTCAAGAGGCAGGTGGGCAAACAAAAACCCACAAATTCTGACAAACTCCAAGCATTGATTATGCAAGAATGGGCTGCTATCAGTCAGGATGTGGCCCAGAAGTTAATTGACAGCATGCCAGGGGGGATTGCAGAGGTCTTGAAAAATAAAGGTCAACACTGCAAATAGACTCTTTGCATCAACTTCATGTAATTGTCAATAAAAGCTTTTGACACTTATGAAATGCTTGTAATTATACTTCAGTTTTCCATAGTAACATCTGACAAAAATATCTAAAGACACTGAAGCAGCAAACTTTGTGGAAATTAATATTTGTGTCATTCTCAACTTTTGGCCACGACTGTACAAACAAACTTACTTTCTTCACAACTGTTCTGTGCTGCTCGGCAAAGTGCAAGAATGCCCTGACTTCTGCAGAGGCCATATCACCGTAAATGCTGCACGGCCAATACAGACCTCGTATTGACCAAGCAGCGCCTTTAAGTTCCATCACTATTGGAAACCCGGCTAAGGCATATAAGAGACAGCACACAGAATGTTTAATTATTTGCGTGCAATGAGTAGCCTATAGGCCTAATGCCAATCCACAATGTTACATTGCCATATGTGAAGAAAACAGGCTCTTATACATTAGAGCATGAGGCAAGAAGCATACTTAATTGAGGTCACAGCAAGGAAAGAATATTTAGGTCGTAGTCATAAATTAACTAAAAAGGGAGCATAGATGTTAAAGGGCCAGTGCAGTCAAAAAAAGTGATTTACTGTGTTTTAAATATGCTGAACAAAAATCTAAACACAACATGTAAAGCGTTCGTCCTATGATTCATGAGCTGAAATTGTGCGCACAAATCCATTTACATTCCTGTTAGTGAGCATTTCTATTTTGTCAAGGTAATCCATCCACCCGACATGTGTGCCATATGCAGAAGTTGATTAAACAGCATGATCATTACACAGGTGCACCTTCACTAAAATGTGCAGTTTTGTCACAACGCAATGCCACAGATGTTTCAAGTTGAGGGAGTGTGCAATTGTAATGCTGACTAGAGGAATGTCCACCCTGAGCTATTGTCAGAGAATTGAATGTTCATCTCTACCATAAGCCACCTCGTTTTAGAGAATTACATCCAACCGGCCTCACAACCGCAGACCTTGTGTAACCACACCAGCCCAGGACCTCCACATCTGGCTTTTTCACCTGTGGGAATCATCTCAGATCTGCCACCTACAGACGATAAAACTGAGGATTATTTTTGTCAGGAATAAAGCCTTTTTGTGGGGAAAACGAATTCTGGATTGGCTGTTCAGTATCTATTTCCACACTAGGAGGTTGGAATGTTACTGAGAAAAGTATAATACCTTAGTGTTGAGCGGTTTGAAAAGACCCCCTGAAATGTCAGCCTATTTTGGTGAGGGAGTTTTGGCCATGCAGTATATTACTTTAGTAAGACCAATAAGGAAGAGTTCCAAACCTCTGCCAATAACAGCACATTTTCAGTTCCGCCCCCACTCAAACAGTTCTAGTAAAATTCTTACTTGAGAAATTGCTCTTTGCCAAGAAGCTATTTGTTTATTTTTTTTTACAATTTTGAGTTAATCACAGTACAGTACTTAATTGTTACCCAGAAATGATTTGATATTGAAATAAAAATGGTTGCAGTGGACCTTTAAATGTTAGCCTATATTACGTTTTTGGTTTAGGATATTTAAGTGGACTGCATGGATCAAGTCTCAAACTTGTTTCAGGAGCACTCTTTCGTAATTATACGTTTCACGTGAACAATTTGAATTAATTGTTTATTTCCAAACCTGAAACAATTAAATAAAGTGCTGGTCTGATTCTGACAGAATCGTGCCCATGTTGCCTAACCGCACTTCCTCTGGATGTGTACGTCCACAAAGTACCGCTTCCATAGGACCCACCACTTCCCATGGTACGCCTACCAGCTCGCAACCTGAGTCACGTGTTCCTCAGCCTAGTATCTCTGAGCGGAAGCTAGTAGCTACACAAATCAAACTAAACCAGCCTCACCCAGTGGAGACCGGAGAGATGGAGACGCAGAGAGAAAGCCGTTCGCGTTCGGAAACAAGCTATGCTGAAAAAAAGCTCGTCCGATAAATAAAATACTGATATCGACGGATAAGGATTTTATTTCACCCAAGAGGAACAGAGATGCGAACCTTGTTACCGTTGGGGTTGTGCGAGTTGTCTCTGCGCAACAAAGGGAAGGGCGGCTGTCAGTAAACATGAGGGCTGTGTCGGCGAACTTACTTGCACTGCTCTTTCTCTGCACTTGTGCCTGTGTATTCTACGTCTGGAGCAGGCTGGAGAGTCGGCTGGAGAGATACAAACGGGGGCTACAGTTACCGAGCTCCTTTCACGTTGGGCCATCACCGGACATCTCCGCTAAAACTTTCCGTGCTTTGCTCGCTGTTCCAGTGGCACAGAGACTGCACTTGGGGGGCAGACTGGATGTCCGCAACGTTACTGGTGTTAGGGATCAAATTGGCTCTTTAGGAAGCAGAGATTACCATATGAATGTAGATAACAAGGAGTCAGTACAGAGAGGGGTCCCGGACAAATTTGGCTCGCTCGTTGAGGGTATTTTTTGGAGTGAATGGCTGGAGGCTCAGCTTCCCGCCAGCTTCAGTGAGGAACATGCCCGGGCTTGGAGAGAGAGAGCCCGGGGACACCGCATAGTCAGACTGGAGCCGGGCTGTGGTAGAATATCCAATCAGTTGGCCACTTTTTCGGACGGAGCCAAAGCTTGCGTGCGTTATGGAATAAACGCGGACCAGGTGCAGGGGGAAACGCTGACTTATTACCTGGCTAATTTGCTAGGTATTACAAATCTACCGCCTCTCATCCTTGCCCAGTTGAACGTTGACAGTGAACAATGGGCTTCTGTTAGGAGAAGAATTGGCGGTTTACAGTGGAGTGAGCGGGCGGTGGTCTCACTCACCGAGTGGGTCGCCAACCTGACCGGGGTAGTCACACCTGCTCCGCTGCGCCAGGAGAGCAAGGGGCTGCGTCCTCTGCAAGGGGAGCTGGGGAACAAGACGACTGCGGAGTTGCTCGAGTTAATGCAGTGGACCGACCTGATAATATTGGACTACCTGTCTGCTAACTTCGACAGGCTCGTTAGCAACCTCTTTAGCCTGCAGTGGGACTCGCGCGTGATGGAGAGGGAGACCAACAACCTGCTCAGAACGCCCCGCGGTGACCTGGTATTCATAGACAACGAGGCAGGGCTTGTACATGGATACCGGGTGCTTGATATGTGGGAGAAGTACCACAGCACAGTCTTGGGCTCCGTGTCTGTGTTCAGAAAGAGGACAGCGCAGCGCGTGATAGAACTGCACCGGCGCAGGGACACCAGGACTCGGCTGCTCGAGCTGTACAGAGACAGCGAACCTTTGTCTCCGGAATTAGGTTTTCTCTCCTACGAACACGCGAGAGTACTACAGAACCGAATAGACAGATTATACAAACACATATCGCATTGCAAGGAGGAATACCACCAGCTGTGAGCGTGTTTCTGATTCCTCTCATATATATGGTTCTGTGTTACGCACCTGCCACACAGAATGACGTGTGCTGCTAATCAGTAACCCATCCCAGTAACCACACACCTGTACCAGATTAACGTGCGTCAGTTGAAATGTTTTTGAATATTTTAATGAACTACCTCTTGTGTGAACCAATGTTTTGCCTACTTTATTTGTCAGGATAAAATATTGATGTTGTTTTTGGGCTTCATGCAGGATATGCCATAATTTATTTTCACCCAGCCTCAAAAGATAACTGCAATAGAGTAACATGATGAGAGCACAGGAGGTTGGTGGCACCTTAATTGGGGAGGACTGGCTCATGGTAATGGCTGGAGCAGAATAGGTGGAATTGTATCAAATACATCGAACACATGGTTTGATTCCATTCCATTTGCTCCGTTCCAGCCATTATTATGAGCCGTCCTCCCCTCAGCAGCCTCCACTGGATGAGAGCCAATGCATCTTTGTACCTATTTAGGTTTAGTGGTCAGCCTTCAATCGTTCCAGTTTGATACACAGTTGTGTTTATTAATAGGAATCAACTATTGTGGTGTCAGGGGGGTTAACAATAACCACTTTGTATCATCTTTATGAGCAAGGTGCATTGTCTTTAATATGTACAATAAGAAACTGACTGCTTGATCATGAGAACCAAGCCTTAATAGATTACTCCTAAATAGTTTAGTATTTGTTGACACATGCATTTGTGATGTACAATTTGTCACCTGTCTCATCCTTTTATAGAAGCTCTAGCCTACTGTACAATCAACTTTCAAAGCAAACACTTGTTTTCATGTATTTGGTTGTCTTATGATTGTATCTATAGTCTTAATGTCATGACCCAGTCATATTTGTTGTACATGCTGTAAGTATGTGAATACTGTATCTGTTAACCAGTTTTTGACATTCACAATTGCAATCTACTTCACTAATTCAATGTGCATTGTAACATTCCAATCTTCCTGTCTTTTTGTTAAATATATTGTAATTTAAGTTGTCAGACCACGTTTTTCATGTTCAAGCCTTCTTCAGCAGGGTACAATGATGGGTCAAAAATGTGCCTGTTCTGTGTGTGCAGTCCTGGGGTTTTCATATAAAGGGCCCTGTCCCATCCTTGTCCATTACAGTGCACCCATTGTGCTGTTGAAATGCCGTGCCCTCAGAGCCTGTTACCAGGGAAGTCTGAGTCTCTCTCTGACAGGCAGACCGTTAGGCATGGCCCAACTGAAAGCTCTAACCCCCCTCCCCTTATCCAAGCTCTCTTTAAAGGCACAATCTGGGACATTTTCTGCTGTTCATGGTCATTTTAAGTAATACGTTTTTTTCTTCAATATTCATTTAACAGATGAATGTATCAAAAGCTTATTAGAACTATCTTACATTATCATAACGTGCAAATATTAATGGTTTGTCTTGGTGGTGCTATTTTAACAGTTATTTGTGGTAAATGTTGTCAAGTTTTCATAATGGATTCGGGAGACAGACGCAGGAATGAGTAATAGGGTTTGTTATTTAGCCCAAATTACGGCATGCCGTTTAAAGGCACGGGGACGAAGACCAAACAAACACATAACAAAAACACAGGGTTGAATCCCAAAACAAAAGAGCGAGGAGTACCTCGAATAAATACACAAACTCACAATGATTATCACACGGGACGAGACCCGTAATCATCTGCGCAATCCACAATGGCACGAAAGCTAAAACGCACAGGTACTCACACACACCAACGGACATTGTAACAATAATCGACAGCACCATGGTGAATAAAGGGCACATATACAGTTGAAGTTGGAAATTTACATACACCTTAGCCAAATACATTTAAACTCAGTTTTTCGCAATTCCTGACATTTAATCCTAGTAAAGATTCCCTGTTTTAGGTCAGTTAGGATCACCACTTTATTTTAAGAATCTGACATTTCACAATAATAGTTGAGAGAATGATTTTATTTCAGCTTTTATTTCTTTCATCACATTCCCAGTGGGTCAGAAGTTTACATAAACTATATTAGTATATATTAGCATTGCCTTTAAATTGTTTAACTTAGGTCAAACGTTTCAGGTAGCCTTCCACAAACTTCCCACAATAAGTTGGGTGAATTTTGTCCCATTCCTCCTGACAGAGCTGGTGTAACTGAATCAGATGTGTAAGCCTCCTTGCTCGCACATGCTTTTTCAGTTCTGTCCCACAAATGTTCTATAGGATTGAGGTCAGGGCTTTGTGATGGCCACTCCAATACCTTGACTTTGTTGTCCTTAAGCCATTTTGCCAAAATTTTGGAAGTATGCTTGGGGTCATTGTTCATTTGGAAGACCCATTTGCGACCAAGCTTTAACTTCCTGACTGATGTCTTGAGATGTTGCTTCAGTATATCCACATAACTTCCCTGCCTCATGATGCCATCTATTTTGTGAAGTGCACCCCACCCTCCTGCAGCAAAGCACCCCCACAACATGATGCCGCCACCCCCGTGCTTCACGGTTGGGATGGTGTTCTTTGGCTTGCAAGCCTCCCCCTTGTTCCTCCAAACATAATAATGGTCATTATGGCCAAACAGTTATATTTTTGTTTCATCAGATCAGAGGACATTTCTCCAAAAAGTACGATCTTTGTCCCCCTGTGCAGTTGCAAACCGTAGTCTGGCTTTTTTATGGCGGTTTTGGAGCAGTGGCTTCTTCCTAGCTGAGCCGCCTTTCAGGTTATGTCAATATAGGACTCGTTTTACTGTGGATGTAGATACTTTTGTACCTGTTTCCTCCAGCATCTTCACAAGGTCATTTGCTGTTGTTCTGGGATTGATTTGCACTTTTCGCACCAAAGTACGTTCATCTCTAGGGGACAGAGTGTGTCTCCTTCCTGAGCAGTATGACGGCTGCGTGGTCCCATGGTGTTTATACTTGCGTACTATTGTTTGTACAGATGAACGTGGTACCCTCAGGTGTTTGGAAATTGCTCCCAAGGATGAACCAGACTTGTGGAGGTCTACAATTGTTTTTTCTGAGGTCTTGGCTGATTTATTTTGATTTTCCAATGATGTCAAGCAAAGAGGCACTGAGTTTGAAGGTAGGCCTTGAAATACATCCACAGGTACACCTCCAATTGACTCAAATTATGTCAATTAGCCTATCAGAAGCTTCTAAAGCCATGCCATCATTTTCTGGAATTTTTCAAGCTGTTTAAAGGCACAGTCAACTTAATGTATGTAAACTTCTGACCCACTGGAATTGTGATACAGTGAGTAATAAGTGCAATAATCTGTCTGAAAATAATTGCTGGATAAATTACTTGTGCCATGCTCACCAACTTGCAAAAACTAGTTTGTTAACAAGACATTTGTGGAGTGGTTGAAAAACGAGTTTGAATGACTCCAACCTAAGTGTATGTAAACTTCAGACTTTGTATACAAATACAATCAGTGGGAATAGGGGCCAGGTGTGCGCAACGAAAGTTCCAGAGGGATCCGTGACAAATGTATTAACAAAACTACTACTGGTGATGACTTCACTATTTGAATTCAGCCTCATGTAAAACTTTTTAAAAGAGTTGTTAAATGTTTCATTTTAATGTAAGACAAAGGATTTGACCTCACTGTTCCTAACCACATGAGGTTGGTGGCACCTTAACATGGTTTGATGCCATTCCATTTGCTCCGTTCCAGCCATTATTATGAGCCGTCCTCCCCTCAGCAGCCTCCACTGTTCCTAACCCATCTATTTCCCTGAGGCCTTTTTGTTATTGTTCCCTAGACCATTACATCATGGAGCCACAGCATTTATTTGATACAAATGGACACCTCATTAGTTTATTTGAAGGGTTAATTTTATCATCAGACAAGGTGAAGGCATCTGACCAAATCCATCTGCTAACCTGAGGCCCCTTTTTTGTTATTGTTACATAAACTGCTACATCTTGGAAGCACAGCATTTATTTGATTTCACAAACTAAAGTGAGTCTCTTTCTCATTAGTTCCACAGTGACCTTTCAGGTTACTGTAATCCCCTTATCAAGACATGCTGGAGGCACATCATAGGGATGTCAGTGATAAATGTTTGAAGGGCTAATGGTTTCCAGCTAATGGTTTTCTATCCCTCCATCTCCTCCTTCTATCCCTGATCTCATCTGGTTCCTTTTACACCTTTTGTTGATAGCTAGCTGCAGGGCGCTCCAGAATTCATCCTGTTCCTGGCAGATGTAGGGTTAGGGAGGGGAGAGGAGGGGGTCTTAGGAAAGAGCCTCACTTTAACAATGAGAAGGGTTTATGCACTATGAGGTGCCTTATCCTGACTTCTATGAAAACACAACCCGTGGTGTCCACTACGCGTGTCACTGTCATCGATCTGTGTTTCTCCCTATTAGGGAGCGATTAGCGTCCTGAGACGCGGCTGGGGTTTGAGCAGCTGGAGCTGGAGGCTTTAGCAGGGCTAGCTGCCTCCCTGGTGCCTGCCTTTGCATGTCTGCCTGCTTGCAGGTCCTGTAATAGGGATTTGGGGGATCAATAAGTGCACTGACTGCTGTGGAGGGGGAAAACAGGTAATTTTAACAGTGTTCTGGGGAAGAGGGAGTCAGAGGGGTATGTGGGGGAGGTAAGGACCAACCTTCCAGCAGATTTACGACGGGCTGCAGACATGAGGGATTAAAAACAACACTAAGCCTAGGTCTGCATGCCTAAACTAGACTTGCACCCCACCATGATTCCATCCACCCCCTCTCCCTTCCTCCACCCATGTCCCTGCCTAGCATCTGTCTACAGTGGTTAGCTAAATGGAAAACAAAAGTTGTATTTTCTCAATTGTTTTTTTAATGTATTTTTTTTGCACCAGGGCTCATGTCACTTCTAATGGATTGGATTTATATAACACTAGCGGCAGATATCAAAGCCTTTTGTCAGAACCGCTCCTAACAGATCACATGTTCGCCATCTTACTCAATGTCTGGCTTGTGTCAACTGGCCACAAACCTCACAAAACTTACCGCCCCCTTCCCTCTATTCCACCACCATCCCACTGTCCACACTGAGGCAGTGAACTCTCCAAGCACCCTATGTGACATGGCCTCATTATGGCAACTCCTCATTGGCCCTGCTAATGGCAGAGTTTTTTTTTTAATTAAACCCATCTGGACGTGTGAGCTAGTTAGCCATGCAGGGTGCAGGGGCCAGGCATCTATGGCCGTCCTCTGGGCCTATTCATGCTCTGTTTGTGTCACAGGGCGGCCAGGGAGCCAGGCAGGCACAGGCAGTTGTGTACTATAAGCTGGCAGAGGCTCTGCTCTCTGTAGTCTTGAGGCTCTATCCAAAAACAACCCCTAGCCCTACATCCTACACTTGGATTTGAAAGTATTGTATTGGAAGCTTCTATATCCAATATGGCGAACCTTCCTCCTAACCTAGGTCAAGCTACCACCATATTTCTTATACCTAGCTATCTAATATTTTCAGATCTACATGAAGTGCTTTGGGTTAGGGTTGTTTGTTTCTGGATGGAGCCTGAGCCTATAGAGAGAATAGGTAAAAACACAGATCTTATCTCTCTGGTCTGCATTCCAGAGGCTCCCACAATGCAGACACACCTGAGGAGGCTAGGTTGAACCTCCATAAACACACACACACACACACACACACACACACACACACACACACACACACACACACACACACACACACACACACACACACACACAACCCAGTATCCTGCGAGCTGGTGAGACACAGCTGTGTATTGAAGCTCAGCTGTTCAGATAATGTTCTTTGTTTTTCAACAGGTCAGGTTGTCATTTGTAAACAGGGATACTAATTTATTTGATATATAAATGGAGTATAAATTGTTTTATATTCAATTAATGCAATTTCTACCAAACAATATTGTTTTGTATTCACTTCAATAAAGATGTCATAGTTGTGAATGTCAACTCAGTGTAAATAGCCTCCACAAAAATCATCTCAACAAAACATCACAGAGCAACAACTGGGCCTCAGTTGCCAGATCCCAGGGGACTATCCAGCCTGGCTTGCTTTAGAGAGGTGGCCATGTGCACATCGTGGGCTAGTGGACGGACATAACTGGCATTCCTTCATGGCTGCGCAGTGCATGGCACTTCCTGTCTGTGTGCGTCAGTGAGTGACTTCATTATAAAGCTGTGTGCCTACTAGGGGGAGAGGAGAGTCACTCAGTCACAGTTGACTGGCTGCAGACCATGGCAGGGGTATTGAGGGACTGGAGAGCACGGACTGGGGTCTGGAGGGAGAGGGGACTGAGGTACATCAAGGGGCTCAGACTGTGGGGTAGGAGAGCACGTGTTGGGGTACTGGAGGGTGCGAGGACTTAGCAGAAATCATGGGGCTTAGACTGGGGGGATGGAGGCCAGGGAATGGGGACACAGATCAAGGTTGGGGAGCTAGAGAGGTGCAAGGGTATTAGGGGATTGGTGGGCTAGAGGAGGGTAGAGATTGGGACTGGGCAGCACGGCCAAGGCTGGGGGACAAGGTAATGTAGGGGCAGTGAGTGGGGGGGTGGAGAGCTGGACCTGGGATGGCACAGGCTGGCACGGAGAATGGGGGGGGGTAGAGGAAGGGAAGGGAGAGAACTGTGTGGTGTGCCAGCCAGGCAGGCAAGCTGGCATTATGCCTGGTTCGGTCAGAGCAGGGTTACCCTGTTTAACCCTCCATGCAGAGACAGAGGTAGGAAGGCACGCAGGAAGATGGAGAGGCACCTAGGCCTATTTAATTTCCTAATTTAAATGAATTTACAATAAATTGAACTCATAACACATACAGTTGCATATAATTACAGAGTTTTGGTTATGCCGTTTATAGAATGTGATTACGTGACTGGCAGAGGGAGAATTGTGTAAGAGGTGGACAGTTTTATATGATGATTTTTATCCCAGAGGGTTATCTATTTTTATATGCATCTGTACTGTATGTATCTACTGTATATCCCCACAACTGCATTAATCTATAGAGGCTGGTTCTGATTTCACATTTCTCTGTGTGATTGTGTGTGTGATAGAGAGATAGAGAGAGAGAGAGCAATAGAAAGACAAGGAGAGAGATAGGCAGATGTTGCCAGTGTATGTGTGTTAAAATATAAAAACCTATAAAAGAGGTCCTCTCGAGCAGAACATACACTGCTCAAAAAAATAAAGGGAACACTTAAACAACACAATGTAACTCCAAGTCAGTCACACTTCTGTGAAATCAAACTGTCCACTTAGGAAGCAACACTGATTGACAATACATTTCACATGCTGTTGTGCAAATGGAATAGAGAAAAGGTGGAAATTATAGACAATTAGCAAGACACCCCCAATAAAGGAGTGATTCTGCAGGTGGTGACCACAGACCACTTCTCAGTTCCTATGCTTCCTGGCTGATGTTTTGGTCACTTTTGAATGCTGGCGGTGCTTTCACTCTAGTGGTAGCATGAGACGGAGTCTACAACCCACACAAGTGGCTCAGGTAGTGCAGCTCATCCAGGATGGCACATCACTGCGAGCTGTGGCAAGAAGGTTTGCTGTGTCTGTCAGCGTAGTGTCCAGAGCATGGAGGCGCTACCAGGAGACAGGCCAGTACATCAGGAGACGTGGAGGAGGCCGTAGGAGGGCAACAACCCAGCAGCAGGACCGCTATCTCCGCCTTTGTGCAATGAGGAGCACTGCCAGAGCCCTGCAAAATGACCTCCAGCAGGCCACAAATGTGCATGTGTCTGCTCAAACGGTCAGAAACAGACTCCATGAGGGTGGTATGAGGGCCCGACGTCCACAGGTGGGGGTTGTGCTTACAGCCCAACACCGTGCAGGACGTTTGGCATTTGCCAGAGAACACCAATATTGGCAAATTCGCCACTGGCGCCCTGTGCTCTTCACAGATGAAAGCAGGTTCACACTGAGCACATGAGCACATGTGACAGACGTGACAGAGTCTGGAGACGCCGTGGAGAACATTCTGCTGCCTGCAACATCCTCCAGCATGACCGGTTTGGCGGTGGGTCAGTCATGGTGTGGGGTGGCATTTCTTTGTGGGGCCGCACAGCCCTCCATGTGCTCGCCAGAGGTAGCCTGACTGCCATTAGGTACCGAGATGAGATCCTCAGAGCCCTTGTGAGACCATATGCTGACACATGCACATTTGTGGCCTGCTGGAGGTCATTTTGCAGGGCTCTGGCAGTGCTCCTCATTGCACAAAGGCGGAGGTAGCGGTCCTGCTGCTGGGTTGTTGCCCTCCTACGGTCTCCTCCACGTCTCCTGATGTACTGGCCTGTCTCCTGGTAGCGCCTCCATGCTCTGGACACTACGCTGACAGACACAGCAAACCTTCTTGCCACAGCTCGCAGTGATGTGCCATCCTGGATGAGCTGCACTACCTGAGCCACTTGTGTGGGTTGTAGACTCCGTCTCATGCTACCACTAGAGTGAAAGCACCGCCAGCATTCAAAAGTGACCAAAACATCAGCCAGGAAGCATAGGAACTGAGAAGTGGTCTGTGGTCACCACCTGCAGAATCACTCCTTTATTGGGGGTGTCTTGCTAATTGTCTATAATTTCCACCTTTTCTCTATTCCATTTGCACAACAGCATGTGAAATGTATTGTCAATCAGTGTTGCTTCCTAAGTGGACAGTTTGATTTCACAGAAGTGTGATTGACTTGGAGTTACATTGTGTTGTTTAAGTGTTCCCTTTATTTTTTTGAGCAGTGTATTTCCCTAAGATCTGATGGCCGTGCAGCTCGGCACAGTTGTATGGTGGAGTTGAGTGGAGTGGGGGAATTGGTTTGTGCAGGGCTCTGTCAGAGTAAATCATTCACTGGGGAACACTCATACAGCTCTCCAGCTGTTGTCCATTCTTTCAGTGCCTGGCCAACCTGCTGCACTCAGCAATTATGGAAAAGATTACATCCGCCCTGTAATCTTCCATAACATTGGTCTGCTGCTCTCATTGTACTCCAGCATCTTCTCATTCAATCATGGCTGAAACAACTAGTCTATATCCTCTCACCATTTAATACTAGAGCATTCTTTCATTCAATCATCCTGGACCAGGTGTCTCTTGAAAAAGAGATTGTATCCAACACAGGAGGTTGGTGGCACCTTAATTGGGGAGGACAGGCTCGTGGTAATGGCTGGTGCGGAATAGGTGGAATGGTATCAAATACATCAAACACGTAATTTGACGGCATTCTATTTGCTCCGTTCCAGTCATTATTATGAGCCTTCCTCCCCTCAGCAGCCTCCACTGGTATTTAATTAGAAAACTTCTTTAGGAAATATGCAGTCAAGACTGACTGATTTTGGTGGTGATATATATCATGGAAAATGTGTCAACCGGTATTTTCTCACATATTCCATTTAACATGGGACATATCCTGTTTTTAAATCAACATTTTTTGTGTTTTTAATATACAGTACCAGTCAAAAGTTTAGACACACCTACTCATTCAAGGGTTTTCCTTAATTTTGATTGTTTTCTACATTGTAGAATAATAATGAAGACATCAAAACTATTAAATAACACATGGAATCATGTATTAACCAAAAAAGTGTTAAAAAGATATATATTTTAGATTCTTCAAAGTAGCCACCCTTTGCCTTGATGACAGCTCTGCACACTCTTGGCATTCTCTCAACCAGCTTCACCTGGAATGCTTTTATAACAGTCTTGAAGGAGTTCTCACATATGATGAGCACTTGTTGGTTGCTTTTCCTTCACTCTGCAGTCCAACTAATCCCAAACCATCTCAATTGGGTTAATGTCGGGTGATTGTGGAGGCCAGGTGATCTGATGCTGCACTCCATCACTCTCCTTCTTGGTCAAATAGCCCTTACACAGCCTTGAGGTGTGTTTGGTCATTGCCCTGTTGAAAAACAAAGGATAGTCCCACTAAGAGCAAACCAGATGGGATGGCGTATCGCTGCAGAATGCTGTGGTAGCCATGCTGGTTAAGTGTGCCTTGAATTCTAAATAAATCACTGACAGTGTCACCAGCAAAGCACCCCCACACCATCACACTTCCTCCTCCATGCTTCACAGTGGGAACCACACATGCAGAGATCATCTGTTCACCTACCAAACCTCCCGGGTGGCGCAGTGGTCTAGGGCACTGCATCGCAGTGCTAGCTGCGCCACCAGAGTCTCTGGGTTCACGCCCAGGCTCTGTTGCAGCCGGCCGCAACCGGGAGGTCCGTGGGGCGACGCACAATTGGCATAGCGTCGTCCGGGTTAGGGAGGGTTTGGCCGGTAGGGATATCCTTGTCTCAGTATGTAAAATGTAATAAAATGTATGCACTCTACTGTAAGTCGCTCTGGATAAGAGCGTCTGCTAAATGACTAAAATGTAAATGTAAAATGTACTCTGCATCTCACAAAGACAAGGTGGTTGAAATAAAACATTTCTAATTTGGACTCATCAGACCAAAGGACAGATTTCTACTGGTCTAATATCCAATGCTCGTGTTTCTTGGCCCAAGCAAGTCCATTATTCTTATTGGTGACCTTTAGTAGTGGTTTCTTTGCAGAAATTTGACCATGAAAGCCTGATTTACGCAGTCTCCTCTGAACAGTTGATGTTGAGCTGTGTCTGTTACTTGAACTCTGTGAAACATTTATTTGGCTTCAATTTCTTAGGCTGGCAACTCTAATGAACTTATCCTCTGCAGCAGAGATAACTCTGGGTCTTTCTGTCCTGTGGCGGTCCTCATGAGATCAAGTTTCGTCAAATCAAATCAAAGTGTATTTGTCACGTGCTCCAAATACAACCTTACAGTGAAATGCTTACTAACCAACGTGCAATTTTTAAGTAAAAAATAGGTATTAGAGTAAAAAATAGGTATTAGCACTTGATCATCATAGCACTTGATGGTTTTTGTAACTGCACTTGAAGAAACTTTCGATGTTCTTGATATTTTCCAGATTTACTGACCTTCATGTCTTAAAGTAATGATGGACTGTCATTTCTCTTTGCTTATTTGAGCTGTTCTTGCCATAATATGGACTTGGTCTTTTACCAAATAGGGCTATCTTCTGTATACCACCCCTACCTTGTCACAACACAACTGATTGGCTGAAACGCGTTAAGAAGGAAAGAAATTCCACAAATTAAGTCACACCTGTTATTTGAAATTCATTCCAGGTGACTACCTCGTGAAGCTGGTTGAGAGAATGCCAAGAGTGTGCAAAGCTGTCATCAAGGCAAAGGGTGGCTACTTTGAAGAATCTCAAATTTAAATTATATTTTGATTTGTTTAACACTTCTTTGCTTACTACATGATTCCATATGTGTTATTTCATAGTTTTGATGTCTTCACTATTATTCTACAATGTAGAAAATAGCAAAAATAAAGAAAAACCCTTGAATGAGTAGGTGTGTCCAAACTTTTAACTGGTACTGTAAATTAAACATTGTACAGTAAAGAAGGATAAACACGTTCCTGTAGGACATGTTCTCCCAGCTTTATATCGGTCAGATAATAGGATATGCCTCCCAGCTTTATATCAGTCAGATAATAGATATATCCTCCCAGCTTTATATCGGTCAGATAAGAGGATATGTCCTCCCAACTTTATATCGGTCAGATAATATATATGTCCTCTCACCTTTATATACTGTAGGTCAGATAATAGATATGTTCTTCCAGCTTTATATCTGTCAGATAATAGGATATGTCCTCCCAGCTTTATATCGGTCAGATAATAGATATGTCCTCCCAGCTTTATATCAGTCAGATAATAGGATATTTCCTCCCAGCTTTATATCGGTCAGATAATAGATATGTCCTCCCAGCTTTTAAATACTGTAGGTCAGATAATATATTTGTCCTCCCAGCTTTATATCTGTCAGATAATAGGATATGTCCTCCCTGCTTTACATCTGTCAGATAATAGGATATGTCCTCCCTGCTTTATATCTGTCAGATAATAGGATATGTCCTCCCAGCTTTATATCTGTCAGATAAAAGGCCAACTTTACAAATTAAACCTCAAGCCTTTCACGTGCAGATTCCAGTCTATTTGTTATGTAATGTGCTACATACAGGTCAATGCATTGTTTTGAAAAATAAAACGTGTAATACACAGGGCTACAGACAGTACATCGCTTACAGAGAAATTTATAAACTGTAAACAGCCTGCAGAAAATCCTGATTTTTAATTTGACGAATCATTTACAGTTGAATACCATTTGGGTGTTATTAGTGCTTAATTTGAGCCAGATCACGGAAACAAGATCCGGCACCTCTCAGATTTGACTTTATTTGTCCCTGCATCTGTTTGACCATATCTGGTACCTCTCGCGGCATGATTTATGAATTGTTTCACGGTTTGCACTGTAGACATTCTAATAAAATCGATCAGCGTTAAATTAAGATTCCTCCTCGCTATTTCTCCCGCCAACCAGAAAAAACATAATGTTAAACCGCGGTGATCCTTCTCTGTAATCATCCTATCCTGACACTCTGATTCCAGACCTGCTCTCTTATTTGTACATAAAGATTATGGGAGGGCCGGTGGGGTAAGTAACTGATCTTGACATAGGTCTTGGTAGTGGTGGTCAGCTGGTGAAGAGGTCCTACGTAATCACGTTACGTAGCCTAGTCGTCTCCCTACTGAATTTGAATCGTGGGAAAGCCAAATTAAAAATTAAAAAGAAAAGGCATTCGAGTTTGATTACGTTTTTCAAGTCCAAAAATCCAGAGAAAGTTTGTGAATCGAACCCAGAACGAGCCAGAGAACTGTCAGTGCTGGAGGAGAAGATTGAGGGTCAAACTGCTCCTGATGGCGATGCTTTAGTTAGCAGCGCTGCTAATCTCACCAGTTCAGCATCACCACCGGCACCTCCACTCTTTAGTAGGCCTTATAGTTAACACACAAAATGAGTAAAAATATACACTACAGACAGAGTCTTCAGAACAGCCTTAAAAGGAGGCTAAACGTCACAGCCCGCTCATGGCTTTGAGCAAGAAATTGACTCTCAGGAGTTAAATAGAATTGACGAGAATGGCTTTCTGTGTACAAGATTCCTATCTCGTCAACTCGGAGATGTAATCCAGCAACCTTCCGCTAACTGGCCCAACGCTCTAACCACTAGGCTACCTGCCGCCCCCATTGTGGAAGGTTTTGAAAACTAAGGTAGGAAATTGTTTTTCTTTACGAGCTTTTTGTTGTACTGTGAAGGTAATCGGAATATGTGCTTCATATTATCACATAGGCAGGAGGCCTATATATTCTCATATGTGTGTTCTGCTCTAGCCTACATTGATTTATTTTATTTGAAGTTATTTTCCGATATTGTACAATTTGTTCTACTGCTACATTGATTTCTTTAAAATTATATGAAATTCGGGTCTTGTAAGCCCAACAGCTCAGTATGTGTGCATATGCATATGACGGGTGTTCTGCAAAGTCGTCAACATTTTTTTGGTGTACATTGATGTCTAGAAAAACTTTTGTAAGACCCGCAGCTATACTAAAGTATGTGGGCATACTGCAGTGACGTCTAAAATGCGTTGAATTAATCAGCACCTTGGAGAGTGCTGTCCGTTTCAACACCAAAGATAGTAGGCTACTTGGCGGTTTACTCTTTCTGCTGCGCTGTTTGCGTTGTGTTTGACACTTTTTTCCCAATGTGTTCCGGTACCTCAGAGTACCCCCCCCCATTTCTCTCGCACACTATGTGTTCCGGGACCTCCCGATTTATAAATTAAGCACGGGGTGTTATACATTATTCAAATAATAGCCAATACATTATGTGGTTTTCATTGGACAAGACGCGAGTATATATCTGTAGTTTATCTCTACTTTATGTGCTGGTTGTAGCCTTCTCTCTCTCTCTCTCTCTCTCTCTCTCTCTAACATCTAGCAAATTAACACTGGTGCCAATAGCTGGGTGGCTTTCTGTGTACAAACTCCTCTCTTTCATTGAAAAGAGAGAGAGAGAAAGTTAGAGAAAGGTCACACGTTAATTTTACATTTGCAAGCCTTGCAATTACTCATCTCCTGTGTATTAACATCCTGTCCTGTTTATCTGCTTCCTTGATGCAGCCAAGCATGACATTAGCTCCTCCATGTCAGGACTAGGTGCTGTCCCAGCATTTCCCTCTTTCTTTTCTCATCTTTTCCTTCTCATTGAGTGAAAACCCACCCTGGCTCCTGAATAACGT
This sequence comes from Salvelinus namaycush, assembly GCF_016432855.1. Classification (NCBI taxonomy): domain Eukaryota; kingdom Metazoa; phylum Chordata; class Actinopteri; order Salmoniformes; family Salmonidae; genus Salvelinus; species Salvelinus namaycush. The sequence continues at coordinate 40,500,261 of NC_052327.1, read as the reverse complement.
GGCTGGCAGATTTGTGTAATCTTCTGGGTGAAGCTTGTTGAAGCCTCAGTGCAGCCTCTACAGAGGCCTGTTTCAAGCACACTGAGTTTGGTCATTAGCATAAGGCTTCATCTCTATGTAAATGTGAATTAGTAGGCTTATGGAAATGACTGTTTTTCAGAGGGGGAAGAATTACTGATCGCATTCATAGAGATAATCTATCACTTGGCTTTTGAGTGAGGCTCCTTCAGACCCACCTGGGCTGTGCTGTGGGCATGTGTTCTTAATCAAGATAGTTCTATGCTAATGCAGTGCAGTGTGAGTTTAGGATTTGCATGGTGCAAGGCAAGTGATGCAGCTTTCTAAATGTTGGCCGGTCTGAATGAGCTGGACGGACATATGGTTCCGCTTGCATAACACCAGGGAGGCTGTGACCTTTCTAAATACAACAGGCAGCTCATCTGCAGCCGTAACACCACACACTACAAACCTGTACTCACCTTATGCCTGACGTTTTCGAAATACAGAAACACAACCACCCCATACACAATAAGACCATGGAGGTGGACGGCGCTCAGAGGCATGGAAATGGAAAATAAATTGCCATTGTTCATGCCAATGACATTTGAGTATGATTAGCGGGACTCGTGATTATGTGTGCCCTGACTGTGACATCAGAGCTTTGTCCACATCACTGCTGAGTACTGAGAGAATCGATACAGAGAAGGGCAAGGGGATATGTGGCACTTGATGACAAAATACCAGCACATCGCTGATTCAGCACTTTCCCTCTCCTCCCTTCATAGCTCCATGGCCTTTCTGAATGTTAGTGTTGGCTCACGGCTTTTAGCGTATTAGAGGTGTGTGTGTCATTACTATTTTTCAGTCACTTTGAATGATGGAACCATTTGCTGGTGCCTGTGCTTGGTAATTTGGTCATTTCTATGTAAATCGAGCTTTGTGCCGTACTAGGCTGTTGTAGCCTACACATGCTCCGGCTCGCCTGGGCCAGTGATGGCGCAGTGTTACATTGAGATGATTAAAGCTCTGCATAGCTGACCAGTCAGTCAGTCAGTCAGGTTGAGATCCAATACCTTTTGGAACGGAACCAAGGGGATCAGCTTATTGTACACAGACAGGAGTGAAGCATTATGGGCTGAGTCTGTGTCAGTATCAGTGCCTTACAGCATGCAGGGACATGCCATCGTTTTACATTCTTTGTTTTTTAAACGTATTCTTTATTTATTCAGGGAAAACCCATTGAGACCAGGGTCTCATTCTAAAGGGTGCCCAGGTCACAGCAACACACCATACTGAAGAAGAGGTAGATGCATAAGGAGATATTGATATAAAGTGAAAGAGCAAACTATAAAACATGAAGGTAAGGGGAATAGTGTTGTATATTTCAAGACTATACTTCCATAAATCTAGAACATCCTTTCTACCTCTACAAGAGGAAATACATGTATATAGCTCTGAAGCTAGCCAACTGTTGGCCAGACATGTAAAGCCTCAACATCAGGTTTCTCTCTGCATGCATTCCAAACCTTGCACATCTGCAATAAACCCTGATCTCTGACTCTGAATCACCTCAAATCACAGTTCTGACATCCAGGCTGAGGTCTCCCACACCCTGAGCCACAGGAATCACTGTTTGAGACAATTACAGGGCTCCGTTCTCTGTCCTATCTGCTTACTCAGAACACTTCACATCAGAACACCCTCACATTACCCAAACACAAGAGAGGGGGAAATTTGGACGTTTTCCTGTGGATATACACTTTTGTAGCTTGAGTGAATCCTCCATGTAACACCCACACTACAACAAAACATGTTGAAGAGGGGAAAAAGTGTAGGTTTTTTCCTCTTGACTAAATTGAACACTCAGAAGGTCCAAATAGAGGTGCAGGGACAGGGACAGGGAGTGTCACCCAGAGAATTACAGCAGGCCAGCCATTATAGCAAACAAACAATGCAGGCGTGTTGGCTGGCAGACAATACATATAAGTGGTGTTCTTTTGTGGGACCATGTCCTTATCTCTCTGTAACATGGGACGCTCTGTCTCTATACCTCCCTCTCATTTTCTGTCTCTCTTCTCTTTCTCTCTCCCACTCTTTATCCTCTCTTTCTCTCTCTCTCTCATTTTTCTCTCTCTATCTCTCTTCATTCTAATTTCCTAGGCTCGTTTGGCCTTTGGAAATATTGCCAGTGAGAGATTCTCTGTGGAGCCATTGATTGGGGGGACTAATCATGCAGGCTGGCTACAGAGACACCTTCCTGCAAAATCAATGCCACTGAAACTGAATCTAAATCTGTCTTACCACTTACTCTTTCTCTACATGTGCGGTGGTCCTGACATTCTCTGCTAGCTGGATGAATTCCCTCCATTTTCCCCTCATTTGGTGTCATTTAATTTTGTACATTTTTCTCGCTTTTGACTTTCAAATTTCTCTTCTTTCTACCGGAAGGAAAAAAATATTTAATGGTGCCCTGGGAGTGAGAATTTATGACCTGGAGATTGACTAAAAGAGCCAATTGTTTTATATTCTCTCATCAGGAAAGGGGATGGCATACAGTTAGGCAGTGCAAGACAGGGAGAAGGAAAACAGACATCCCCTGCAAAGACAAATACAGCAGTAAATGTGATTTATCCATTCACCCATTGATTTATGTCTACTCCACTCTGCTGTCATAGTGGCTCTGCAGAGCAACAGTGCTCAGTGGCCATGACATCCTCATGGCTTCACTTTAGACCCTAAAGCACAAATAGACTCATACACACGTATACACCTACAGTATACCACACATACACATGCACCATGCTACAACACAAAAATAAACACAGACACAAGCATTTGCACTAACACACAAACATACAGTATCTCTTTCCCTCTGTTAGCAACTGTCATTCTCTCTCACTCTTTCTCACTCACACATGCACACACGCACGCACAAACAGACACACTCACGTACACATCTGCCTGGTGTGTATTGAGGCTGACAGGCTGCCTGCCGTGGGCTGGAGGAGGCAGGCAGATGGATGACTGTGGAGCATGCAGACTTTAGGAATGCAGCATTGCTGTGCAGGAACGATATACTGTAGCTAGGACAGGGTGCGACATCACCCATGTTCTGTTTTATTAACCCCCACTCCACTAAAACCCGCCCCTCCCGTCACTCAACCTCGCCCCCCTCCGCCTCTGATGTCACTGCTGGACAGGGCCATATTTCTACACTCATTCTAGAGTTCGAACGCTTTTCTCCCAAACTAGACACGGATGAATACCAGAACCAATCCATCAGGCTCCTTCTCTGTCAACAAAGTGCCCTAGATAGGTGTTAGGATGAGTGGATTAACCTTAACCCTCCCTCACCCTCGCATTTTCTCTCTTCTCCATTTCTCTCCCCCCTTCCAGGTGTTCCCATGACTCACAGGGCCTCAGATCCAGGGAAGACATTCCTAAACTTCAGAGGCATCCTGACAGTGAGGAGACAGATATATGACTCACTGAGGATGGGGAGGGAGAAGGGGGGGAGGACAGGGTGAAGGAGGAGGGAGGGAAGGTGATAAGGGCCACTTCAAAGTCAAGCAAGCCTCTTGTTTTTTCTTCCTTTCATTATCTCTCTCTCTCTCTCTCTCTCTCTCTCTCTCTCTTTCTCTCAGTCTGATAGCTGGAGTGTTCACACACATGCTCTTCTTCTCTTTGGTCTCAGCATGTTTCACTGTGGTATGGCCAGGCCCCAAATCATGGGGAAAACATGTCCTACTGAAATTGGTTTGTTACTCAGACGAATGCTTGTGACAGAGCTTAGCAGTTATCTGAAATGGGGACTTAGCTTTTTCAAATGACAGAAGAGGTAACGTTTCACCGATTGCCTTTCTAGAGTCTTCTATTCCACCTGCATAAGGTATTCAACCTGCTCTTAGACAAATGTCTTCTCCAATGATATTTGCATTTGTTTTGCATGACTTTGCCTGCCATGTTATAGGACACCCACGCCCATTATATGTGCCATGGTTGGTGAATAGGGAGTGTTATTTTGCAGGGCCCTGTGGTGTGAAGTTGATGGATGTGCAGACTGGTGTCATTCTTCTGAGCCGCTGCTATAATAAACCCTGTTCTGCTCTTGTAACATTTTGTGCTGATTGATTACAAACAAAGAACGTTTAACATGCAGTGGTTGCCCGACCGTTAAGACTGCGACACAGATTCAGATAGGAAAGACAGAGAGCGAGACAGAGACACAGACAGACACAGACAGAGATGGAGAGAGAGAAATAAAGAAAGAAAGAGAGAGCGAGATAAAGAGAGGTAGAGAAAATCCCCACAATCCTCTTGGCCACACTGTGCATCTTGTTAAGCTTTTGTAATCAGGCTATTGTTCCACTCACATAAGAAGAAGAGCAGTCCAAGTCAAGGCTCCATGCTGCCTTCCATTGCATCCTCATCCCTACAGTATCTGTTCCTATCTGGTGGTTAACACATGAACTACTACAATGTCTTTGTCCATGTGAGTGGAGACATGAAACATTTGTTGCTGTGTCATCACTTCCACATTACACTTCTTCACGCTCTTTTTCTATCTGCTCCTCTCTCATTATTAACACCCGTTTAGACTTTCCTCTCCTCCTTCTGTTCCCAGCTCTTGTTGTCATTAAAGTGGAAGGGAACAAGCTGATGTAAAATGGCTGCTATTCTCACTAGCTGGGGCTCCGAAAGGCACAGCCCCCGTCCCCCTGTCCCTACTCTATTTGTTCACTCCTCTCTCTAACACAGTCACTCCTTTCTCTCTCTCAAAGCACCAGTCTGGCCTGCCAGCCCTGAGACCAGGCAGGCATTTGCTGTGTTTGAGTTGGACTGAGAACCCCCTCCCAGCTTTGGTTTGTAAACCCCCTCTTTCCAATTTTAGTTAACCCCTAGTTTTTCTATTTGTGACCCTAGCTTTTGTTAACCATACCCCTGAGTTTGTAAACCAACAACCTCACCTCTTCCTGTACCCTTTCTGCTTACTTGGGAACCTGTCCTTCCTTCTCCCCCCCAGCTCTATATGTCTCTTATTCTCTCTTTCTACCTGTCTTGCTCAATATTTTTCCCAGCTCTCTCTCTCTCCTGTTGCGAGCCCCAGCATCCTACCTACTCCCTCTGTGTTGGAGAAGAGCACACTCATGGACTTTGTGTGTGTGGTGACAGAGAGGAGGATATAACTAGAGCAGCCCCACAGATCATTGTGCCAGACAGAATGTGACATCTGCTGTGCAAAGTGTTGGGTGCCTATAAACTTCTCTCTCTCTCACACACTCAAAACACCCTCTCACATCTGCTGCCATATGTTGGGTGTTGAGTGCTCCTTACTATTTCCACATATAGTAAACACACATGCACACACACTCATACACACCAAGTCTGCAATGCATACAGTATGTTACTTCCATCCATTTGAAACAGTGAAATAAAACGTTTAAAAGTACCACAATACCTTTCTCCTGCCATTTAAACAAGAGCAGTCTCATAACAAAACAAGACCTATACTCCTATATGATTATACCATTGTTGATGTTACTTTCAGTGTTACTCTAAAATAATAGCGTGCATGGGAGATTTACTATACTCTATTATCCCAGATTGGTTTGACTGCTGACTGGCCATACAGTCTTAGGCAGGGCAGTCCAGTCATTGCTCAGCTACAGTAAATGAGAGGAAAAAGGCAAAGTCATTGGGGGCAGAGACGCTCTGCAGGTAATTCCCCACCTAGAGGCCATTACTAAGCTAACGCGCCGTGCACTGATTAGGAGATTCATTTCCCACCTCTTAGAGATCCCATTACAAAGTCGTCATCATCTCTCTCTCTCACACACACACACACACACACACACACACACACACACACACACACACACACACACACACACACACACACACACACACACACACACACACACACACACACTGAGAGGATGCAAATCCACACACAGTCCTTTAACAACCTTAAGCAAAATGATTTCTAACCCATTTTACTAGTGCATTCATTTACATAGTTATTTATTTATATTTAATCTCATAATCTGCTTTCGCCCTGAGTAGTTTTGTCTTCTTCCAAAGACGCCCAAGATACAGCTAGAGAACACACACAAACACGCTTACACTCTCTCTCTCTCACACACATTCATACGTTAACTGTCAGCCGAATCAATACGAGGCTTAACTTTCATTAAATCTACATTTTTATGATGATTCTTCAGTTCTCCCTCCTCCCCCTCCTCCTATCCTTTCTTTCACCCCTCTCTACTCTCTTCCTCTTTTCTCTGTGACAGGTACTCTTCCCAGGTCTGTTTGCTGACTGTGCTCTCTGCTCCCCCTACGGCAGTTCAATAATTGTTTTAGAAGTTGATATTGGACACTGACACAGGGAGACGGAGAGAAAGCTGTAGAGAGATAGGGAGAGAGAGAGACACAAAGAAAATGGAATTTTCCTCCTTTCACTCTTTCTTTTTCTACTCACCCCTTACTCTTTTTATTGCTACCCATATTCTCTCGTCCTGTTTCCTTTCTCTTTCACTCACCTTCCCCTTCCCTTCTGACTCTTTCTCTCTCTCCATCAGTCACATCCCTCTATCCTCCCTTTTCTTCTGTTGGGTTTGCTTCAGGCTGCGTTGTGTTGTTTGAGTGGACATTATGTCATTCTCTTTCACCTTCAAATATATACAGTACCAGTCAAAAGTTTGGAATCACCTACTTATTCCAGGGTTTTTCTTTATTTCTTATTATTTTCTACATTGTAGAATAATAGTGAAAACATAAAAACTAGGAAATAACACATATGGAATCATGTAGTAACCAAAAAAGTGTTAACCTGTCTGTGTCACGAACGTCATCAGGGAAATGACTGGACCAAAGTGTGTACATTTTGATTTATGTTAAATCCAACAAAACAAGAAACAACAAAAACGAACATGAAGCTTACTAGGGCTATACAGGCCACTAACAAAGAGAACTACCCACAACTAAGGTGGTAAAACAGGCTGCCTAAGTATGATTCCCAATCAGAGACAACGATAGACAGCTGTCCCTGATTGAGAACCATACCCGGCCAAAACAGAAATAAAGAAACTAGAATGCCCACCCTAGTCACACCCTGGCCTACCCAAAATAGAGAATAAAAGCCTCTCTATGGCCAGGGCGTGACAGTCTGGGAACGCTCGCCAACAGCCAATGAAATTGCAGGGCACCAAATTCAATCAACAGAAATCTCGTAATTCAAATTTCTCAAACATACAAGTATTAGACACCATTTTAAAGATACACTTCTCGTTAATCCATCCACAGTGTCCGATTTCAAAAAGGCTTTTTGGCGAAAGCAGAACATATCATTATGTTAGGTCAGCAACTAGTCACAGAAAGCATACAGCCATTTTCCAAACAAAGAGAGGAGTCACAAAAAGCAGAAATAGAGAGAAAATTAATCACTAACCTTTGATATTCTTCATCAGATGACACTGCCGGAACAACATGTTACACAATACATGTATGTTTTGTTCGATCAAGTTCATATTTATATCCAAAAACCTCAGTTTACATTTTTGCCTTGCTTTCAAAACATCCGGTGAATTTGCACAGAGCCACATCAATTTACAGAAATACTCATAATAAACTTTGATAAAAGATACAAGTATTATGCACAGAATTATAGATATAATTCTCCTTAATGCAACTGCTGTGTCAGATTTCAAAAAAGCTTTACGGAAAAAGCAAACCATGCAATAATCTTAGTACGGTGCTCAGAGACCAAAACAAGCCAAACATATACCCGTCATGTTGTGGAGTCAACAGAAGTCAGAAATAGCATTATAAATATTCACTTACCTTTGATGATCTTCATCAGAATGCACTCCCAGGAATCCCAGTTCCACAATAAATGTTTGATTTGTTCGATAACGTCCATAATTTATGTCCAAATACCTCCTTTTTGTTTGCGTGTTTAGCCCAGTAATCCAAATGCTCAATGCCCGATCGCTTAGTTCAGACAAAGTCAGAAAAGTCATATTACAGTTCGTAGAAACATGTCAAACGAAGTATAGAATCAATCTTTAGGATGTTTTTATCATAAATCTTCAATAATGTTCCAACCGGAGAATTCCTTTGTCTTCAGAAATGCAATGGAACTCAAGCTAACTCTCACGTGAACGTGCATGGTCAGCTCATTGCACTCTGGGAGGAACCTTACTCAATCCCCTCTCATTCGCCCCTACTTCACAGTAGAAGCATCAAACAAGGTTCTAAAGACTGTTGACATCTAGTGGAAGCCGTAGGACGTGCAATTTGACCCCATAGACACTGTATATTCGATAGGCAAAGAGTTGAAAAACTACAAACCTCAGATTTCCCACTTCCTGGTTGGATTTTTTCTCAGGTTTACGCCTGCCATATGAGTTCTGTTATACTCACAGACATCATTCAAACAGTTTTTTAGAAACGTCAGAGTTTCTATCCAAATCTACTAATAATATGCATATATTAGCAACTGGGACTGAGTAGCAAGCAGTTTACTCTGGGCACGCTTTTCATCCAAACGTGAAAATGCTGCCCCCTATCCCAAACAAGTTTTAAGCAATGAAAAATAGATTTTATTTTTGAGATTCTTCAAAGTAGCCACCCTTTGCCTTGATGACAGCTTGGCATTCTCTCAACCAGCTTCATGAGGTAGTCACCTGGAATGCATTTCAATTAACAGGTGTGCTTTGTTAAAAGTTACTTTGTGGAATTTCTCTCCTTAATGCGATTGAGCCAATCAGTTGTGTTGTGACAAGGTAGGGGTGGTATATAGAAGATAGCCCTATTTGGTAAAAAACCAAGTCCATATTATGGCAAAAACAGCTCAAAAAAGCAAAGAGAAATGACAGTCCATCATTACTTTAAGATATGAAGGTCAGTCAATCCGTACAATTTCAAGAACTTTGAAAGTTTCTTCAAGTGCAGTCGCAAAAACCATCAAGCGCTTTGATGAAACTGGCTCTCATGAGGACCATCACAGGAAAGGAAGACCCAGAGTTACCTCTGCTACAAAGGATAAGTTAATTAGTTACCAGCCTCAGAAATTGCAGCCCAAATAAATGCATCACAGAGTTCAAGTAACAGACATATCTCAATATAAACTGTTCAGAGGAGACTATGTGAATCAGGCTTTCATGGTTGAATTGCAGCAAAGAAGCCACTACTAAAGAACACCAATAAGAAGAAGAGACTTGCTTGGGCCAAGAAACACGAGCAATGACATTAGACCAGTGGAAATCTGTCCTTTGGTCTAATGTGTCCAAATGTGAGATTTTTGGTTCCAACCACCGTGTCTTTGTGAGACAGGTGAATGGATGATCTCTGCATGTGTGGTTCCCACCGTGAATGATGGAAGAGGAGGTGTGATGGTGCTTTTCCGTTGACACTGTCTGATTTTTAGAATTCAAGGCACACTTAACCAGCATGGCAACCATTGCGTTCTGCAGCTAAATGCCATCCCATCTCATTTGCACTTAGTGGGACTATCATGCGTTTCAACAGGACAATGACCCAACACACCTCCAGGCTGTGTAAGGGCTATTTGACTAAGAAAGAGAGTGATGGAGTGCTGCATCAGAAGATCTGGCCTCCACAATCACCCAACCTCAACCCAATTGAGAAGGTTTGGGATGAGTTGGACCGCAGAGTGAAGGAAAGCAGCCAACAAGTGCTCATCATATGTGGGAACTCCTTCAAGACTGTTGGAAAAACATTCCAGGTGAAGCTGGTTGAGAGAATGCCAAGAGTGTGCAAAGCTTTCATCAAGGCAAAGGGTGGCTACTTTGAAGAATCTAAAATATTTTGGCTACTACATGATTCCATATGTGTTATTTATTAGTTTTTATGTCCACACTATAATTCTACAATGTAGAAAATAGTAAAAGTAAAGAAAAACCCTTGAATGAGTAGGTGTGTCCAAACTTTTTTGACTGGTACTGTAATTACCTGAACAATTGTACCAAATGCTAGCAACCCCCCTCCACCTCTCCGAACCCCCTGCTTCTCTTATAGAGAACATAACATATTTTGATGCTGCTGACCTCTGATTGACAGTTATTAAGAGAAGCTTCTCTGAGCTTCACACCAAGCTGAACAGAGTGCTGAAATGGGGACAAGTTTGAAGGTTAGATACAGTATGAAAAGAGAAGGATAAGAGGAGGGAGGGAGGGAAAGTAGGCAGGAGGCCTGGAGGAGAGAGGCCAGAGGTGGCTTTGGCAAGGTCTGGCTCTGGGGCCGATTGGCTGGACAGTCTGTCCTTGGAGCCCCCCAGGGCCACAACAAAGCCAGGATGGCATACGTCAGGGTAGTGGGCACTCAGAGGGCAATTTTGGGCCCTGCACCCACGGTTAAGACCCTGGTGAGAGGGGAATACTGGGTGTTATTGTTAGGAGGAGTCCATGGATCTGTTCTGTGTCCTCTGCTATGATGTCATCACTGTGAGCATTCCAGATGTGGTGTAACAACGTGAGAATGGAACAAACAGTCTGCTAATCATGCCCTAATATGTGCACTGTGAGTGGAGGCATTCACAGCACAGGCTCAGTGGAGAAGGGAGAGTAAGTAAGTATGAGGGATGACTAGAGCAGCACTCAGGGAAGGAACAGGCAGAGACTTGCCCGCCTCAGATGAATCACTGATACACTATAGCAGCGGATGCCTCCAGCGTTGTACACTTTGCCAAGACGTGACAGTCTCAGACAAATCCCCATTGTGTTTGGGTTAGGACTTTTATACCCTGCTTTTCCTGGCAGTCACATTGTTTCTGTCTCTATTCTGCTGATCTTAACAGGATTAAAAGTTGTGTTAGGACAGAATTGTGCTTGACAACATAGGCAACAGTATTTTCTTACTTAGAGCTACTCCTCTTTGCTCCCTGTGGAGCATAAGGCCTTAACAAGCCCAGAGGCTACAGTAAACTAACTGTAACTTCACATTTCTTTTGGGAACTATTCTGTTAAAAAGTAGTCAACATCATCTATTAAGGACAATATCTGTTTGAACCTTGCTTACCTACGTTTCTGTTCAAATAAGTGTTTTGAAGTTAAGCGGATTGGCATTGTAACTTGACAGTATCTCTTGAGATCGAGCACAAACAGAAACGGAAATCCAAACAAGCAGATATTAGAGGGCAGAACAAATGTCATAATATTAGCTGAGTGGGTTGTTTGGCTCTAAATAACTCTCTCTTGTTTCCCCAGATAGATAGAGGCCAGTTCTGCAGCAGTGAGCAAAACCAGGCCAGCGCCGACCCGGCTATAAACCGGTGGATGCACATCGCTGCCCTCGGATTGGTGGTGGAAGACGGTTACCGTGGGGACAGCCTGTGTGCAGGGGGCTGATAAGAGGTAGCCCTTTAATTCCAGCGGGATGGAACGAGGCCGCGGGACAGGACTGCGTTCGCCAGGGCTCTGACGGTGCGTCACCGATGTATCTGATTATTTACGTGTCTGTCTGTCTGACGTGGCACTGGATCTGAACCGTAGATGAATCAATCGCTAGCAATTCGTTTGCAGCTCAGCGGAGCTCAGCTGGAGCCAAGAGCATGAGAGATGGAACAGAAGGGGAAAAGATTAGGCTCTGACGTCATTGGAAAACAGGGCACACTTTCAACCTTTGGATGACTGGTTTGTTTTCAACCCTTTTGAGCAGAGAAAACATCAAATATTGGCCTTAGTGGACAAATGAGTCTGTGTTTGTTCCCTGTCTTGACGGCTGTTCTGAGCTGGGACCAGGAGACCAGTTGATTAGCTTTGATAGGGAAAGTGACTGATATAAAGCCGCTTTGATAAGGCTGATGACAGTGGTGATGTTTACCAGCTTACATCTCCTTTCAGTTTCAGTTTTCAGACAGCTGGCTAGGTGTCAAGCTTTGACAGCAACTAGGAAATGCTTTTCAGCTGAGCTACAGAGTGACAGGAGCTATTGTCTATATTATTGTACTGTAGATACTCAATGAATCATCGTGAATAAATACAGTTTCATTCCAACAGTTTTTTGATTGTCTCAATCGTGTCGTCAATCAAATAGATGCCAGTGTCAACCGATTCACTGTAGTATATTGTTTTACTGTACCATACATACTCTCAAAATATAAATGTTTTAAACAGATTAACAGAGGATATTGTTAGTGATTTGGGATGTTATATTTTATTATTTTGGGGGTTGCGACTCTAACTTGTGTATATGTGTAGGAGAAGATGATTGCGCTCCATCATGTTGTGTCTTAGTATCATGTTGTGTCTTAGTATCATGTTGTGTCTTAGTCAGTAGGTTCAGACTTCCAACTTTTTGCCAAGCAGCTCTCTCACACCAATTCACTGTGACTCCTAGCCTTCCGATCTGCTACAGATGTCAGATCTTAATATGAACCATTTTGGAGGAAAATAATCCTGCAGCAGGAGGATTTTAATAAATATTTAAAATGTATAATCGCCGCCATGGGACAGCTGGAAGCAATATTTGTAGGCTTTACAATGCAGTACAGTAACTAGGGGCTATGGTTTGGGGAAGGCTCTGCAAACCAACCGAGCTCATATAATTAAGTATCATCAAGTATTCTCATGGCTTAATAGAGCATTGTGAACTGACATAGTGCAGTGGTCTGAGCAGCTTGCTTTTGCTCTGAACATCAGTTTTTCGCGCCCAGTACTGGGGAATCATTTTGACACTTTGTATGAATGGAAACTATTGTTGGTGTAGCATACTGTTATTATTTAACCAATCAAAAGGCTGCTACCTATCTGCCTCCAAAGGCACCTACCTTAGTATGCAGTATTTTTCCAGTAGGTTATTGCCATTTGGAACGGGATTTGAAGGCAGCATCGTGTGATAACGCATTCACATTCCTTCGAGCGCCAGACGTTTGTTTACATTGTAGCCACTTTAGCAGCGTGAGCAACTAGTGCTGGCAATTCAATGAAAAACTATCCCAAAATGGAAATATCTGACACAAATAACAAGTAAACAAGTAACAGAATCGATCTCCTCATTACCTGTTAATGAATGAAGTTGACACTGACCAGAATAATTATCCTACAGTATAGGGTCCTCCTTTCGCATATTGCTTGGTCTGCTGCTCAATCGTTGTGGACATGACAGCTAAGATTGTAAGCATGATTTCATATAGGCTACAATTTTGTTTATGGATAAATAAGTTTAGGAATGAATAATAGCCAGAATAGCAACCTAGACTCAGGGGTAGACATAACATAGTAAATTCTAAAATCAGCACACTCCAATCCGTCTCATATGTTACGTTTCGTATTGTATTTGTGGATGTCCATCATTCATTTCGTATGATATGTTACGAATTACAATTGTATGATATGTTGCGAATTACAATTCGTTTGATATGTTGCGAATTGCAATTCGGACAATATATAATGAATTTGCAAAACCTACAATATGTTACGAATTCCAATTTGTTGTGGCTAACATTAGCTAGGTGGCCAACGTTAGCGAAGCTAGGGGTTAGGGTTAGGAGATAGGTTAGGGGAAGGGTTAACTAATATGCTAAATCATTTTAAAGTAGTTAAAAAGTAGTAAGTGGTTGTTAAAATGTAAAAATGTTAACCTTCGTGTTATACGCCTACCAACTACTCTACTTTCGTTTTTGCCTTAAATAACCTTCTGTCTTATGTAAACATACCAAACGTAACATATCATACTAATAAACTTTGATTTAATTTGAGTGTTCCGGATTTACATTTCCTATGTTACGTCTAGTGTATGAGACCAGGCTGAGAATAGTGGAGTTTCACTGTGAAGCTAATATTTCATTAGAGCTGCTGTTTTTTTCCTAATGAGTAGGATTGCATTGTGATTAATTCATACAACTATCCCACCGTGCATTAAATGACACCGATGTTCAAAAAACATGGTTTCATATTTGTTGATAACTAATATTGAAAGGTGATATGATGCAATCTATCTAGATTAGAAGGCCTAGGCTACTTCATCCTAATGTAAACTAAATGCATTGGACACAAAACAAATACTGGCATGTGATAAAGGATAATATGTCCAATATGATTATATAAATGCATATCAAACAAGAATATATAATGAAATTAATACAGCATTGTAATACTATTGATGCCTTTCTCTCTCCTTGCAGGGGATTGGACAGATGAACTGCAGTTACCGGATGCCCAGGCCTCAACACCAGAAACACATGGAGACATCACCACTTGTAATTCTGAATAACTCTTAACATTTTTATTGGTTTTCCTTTATCTGTGCATGAGTCCTTAAAACATAGTCCATTGTACAAAATTAGTAATTCCCAAGTGAGGGACATCTCAAGGAGATTAACCTCCAACATTCATAAACGTATTCATTACATGAGGGCAATTTAGACATGACAGCCACATATGTTTTTATACACAGGACAGTAGTTTACATATTTGGTTCCAGCCCTTCACTAACACCTAATTCAAATAATTGTGGTCTATATTGAATACTTGCACACAGTGCAATCCCCTGGGACAGAAATAATTTCATAAATTAAAATGTCCTGAGAAATCTGCATGATAACATTGTGATGTTGCATAATCCTATCATGATTATCCTGGTGGCTGGGAGGTTCACAACAAGTTCTTTACATCTTCAGGGTGAGATGTCCTTCAACCTGGAACACGATCAGCTGCCCGCTTTAGTCCCTGAAAACAAATGGGTAAAAACTGTTTGCTACATGTCTTCAGCTGGCTAGCAAATTCACCAATTCATAATTTAAAAACTGTCTGGGTCTTCACAATTTACACATTGCTGAATCTATGATGTGTTGTTCATCTCTAAACAGCAAATAAGCAGGATGAGATCGCTTGCTAGCTAGCTAGCTTGATAAAGGGCTGATAAACACCATTTACTCAAGGTTTGAATTCACATTTAGTATGAAAGTAAAACATTTTAGCATAACTTAGTGAATAAATAAATAAAAGTTATTCCTTATTTTTCTGGAAAATGTTATCCCAAGCAGTCCACCATTAATTCAGAAAAAAATGTTTTGCCTGCACCGCAAGGTGTTATGGGAGAGCTTTCCCGGCGAGGCATACATGGGATTGGAAAATGCCAATTTGGACATTCTGCCTAGAAATGTTGCCTCAAAAGGCAGCATCCGTATTACAGCCAGCTGATGTCTCATTAAACCATCAATTGCAACCATTATTGGTCTCCTCATTACCACTCCCTAAAAGATGCTGCAACCATTGTCTTTCAAGATATGTTCGCCCTCTGTTCATCACAACAACCTAGTCCTTTTTGAGTCCCTAGTCATAGACTGTTCTCTCTGCTACTGCATGGCAAGCGATATCAGAGTGCCAAGTCTAGGTCCAAAAGGCTTCTTAACAGCTTCTACCCTCAAGCCATAAGACTCCTGAACAGCTAATCAAATGGCTACCAAGACTATTTGCATTGCCCCCCCTGTTTATTATCTATGCATAGTCACTTTAACTCTACCTACATGCACATATTACCTCGACTAACCGGTGCCCCCTGTATATAGCCTCACTACTGTTTTTTTACTGCTGCTCTTTTAATATTTCTTATTTATCTATTTTTTTACTTAATACTTATTTTTCTTAAAACTGCATTGTTGGTTAAGGGCTTGTAAGTAAACATTTCACTGTAAGGTCTACACCTGTTGTATTTGGCACATGTGACAAATAACATTTGATTTGAACAGACTAAGGGCGATTTATCTATTTGACAAGCATTGTCAGGGTTGGGGAGTGACGGATTACATGTAAATAAAAAATAGTAACTGTAATCCGTTATGATACCAGCAAAAATATTGTAAACAGATTACAGATACTTTTGAAAAACTAGATGTTTACTTCAATGATTACTTTTACATTCAGAAAAATAAACTTTGACACTTCTCTGTTTTCTTAATGACATTCAAATCATCATTGAAAAAAGGCGCAAGTTAAAATTTCTCCACCTGAGAGAGTCTGACCACAAGTCAGAGACCACAATGATGACACACCCAAATGGGTTTGATGGATTGTGGGAAAAGAGCAGAAATAGGCTTTTGTAGGCTACAGTCCAAGTTATGTCTTCCAATGCTGCGACTGCTGTTGACATCCAAAGATTATCCAACTTGAATAAAAGCTTGGAGGTCAGGATGACAGCAGTGGTGTAGTCTATGGCGATACGGAATTCACTTATTATTGATATCTACATAGCACATTGATGTGAATCACACTGCTGCTCTCTCATTTTGCTATTTGCGCCTTACAGATTGTGTTTGATGTAGATGGCTGTTCACAAATCTAAAAGTGTATTTGAACCCAATAATGGTTGAATTCAACAAGTTTAAGCTGCCTATCGATCTATATTATTTGTAGCCGTCTATTTACCACCACTGACTGATGCTGGCACTAAGACCACACTCGACCAACTCTATAAGGCCATAAGCAAACAAGAAAATGCTCATCCAGAAGAGGCGCTCCTAGTGGCCGGGGACTTTAATGCAGGCAAACTTAAATCAGTTCTACCGCATTTTTACAAGCATGTCACATGTGCAACCAAAGGGAAAAAAACTTGAGACCACCTTTACTCCACACACAGAGATGCATACAAAGCTCTCAATACGGAAGTGGTCGGATAACACGGATGCTATGCTACAGGACTGTTTTGCTGGCACAGACTGGAATATGTTCTGGGGTTAATCTAATGGCATTGAGTAGTATACCACCTCAGTCATCGGCTTCATCAATAAGTGCATCGACGATGTTGTCCCCACAGAGATCGTACGTACATATCACAACCAGAAGCCATGGATTACAGGCAACATCCGCATCGAGCTAAAGGCTAGAGCTGCCGCTTTCAAGGAGCGGGACACTAATCCGGACGCTTATAAGAAATCCTGCTATGCCCTCAAATGAACATCAAACAAGCAAATTGTCAATACAGGATTAAGATTGAATCTTACTACATCGGCTCTGACGCTCGTCAGATGTGGCAGGGCATAAAAACTATTACCGACTACAAAGGGAAACCCATACCCGAGCTGCCCGGTGACGCTAAACGCCTTTTATGCTCGCTTCAATGCAAGCAACACTGAAGCATGCACGAGAGCACCAGCTGTTCTGGATGACTGTGTGATAACCGATGTTACCCGATCTGAGCAAGACCTTTAAAATGGTCAACATTCACAAAGCCACGGGGCCAGACAGATTACCAGGACGTGTACTCAAAGCATACGTGGACTAACTGGCAAGTGTCTTCACTGACATTTTCAACCACTCCCTGACCAAGTCTGTAATACCTACATGTTTCAAACAGACCACCATAGTCCCTGTCCCAAGGAAGCGAAGGTAACCTGACTAAATTATTACCGCCCCGTAGCACTCACGTCGGTAGCCAAGAAGTACTCTGAAAGGCTGGTTATGGCTCACATCAACTGCATCCTCCCGGATACCCTAGACCAGGGCTGCCCAACCCTCTTCCTGGAGATCTACTGTCCTGTAGGTTTTCAGTCCAACCCTAATTTAGCATATCTGATTCAGCTAGTTAAGGTCTTGTGATCAGCTAAATAGTTGAAGCCTAGTGGAGACCAATATCTATCTTGTGTTATTAAGCTATATAAAACGACAATTGTTGATAAAACGACAAGGTTATGATAACATACATGCTACAGCCCTGGCTTAGAAGATGACTTATTGGGAGAAAGCATGCACTAAACCTGGGCATCGATCCTGTTTTACTATAAGAGAAGGAATGGAGAAATTATTAGATGAAAGCTTTCTCAGTCTCATGAAGTAGCCTGAGAGCTGTTAGTGAAGAGTTTTGGTGATGTGAAATCACCAACATTACTAATAATAACTTTAGAGCTGGAAGTTGCATCCAGATTGTGCCTGACACTATCAACACACACAATCTCACACACACACACACACATGCACATGCCTACATGCATTGTGTGTTACCTCTCCATCATTGTATAAAGCAGACACTCTCCACCTCGTCTCCTCTCCAGCCTCGCATCAGGGGCTTTTGTGTGCGATGAATAGAGTCACAAGTAGGAGGTATTTTATTTTCAAAAGAGAGCACTCTTAGCATTGCTCATTGTGTTTCTATAGCCTGTGTTGTGAGGGACGGAAGTATAGCTGAGGAGAGTGGAGAGCGATGGAGATGGAAAGAGTGAGATAAATAGATAAATAGAGTGTGTGCAGAGTTCTCACAATTTCTCCCTGTACATCAAAGCAGTACAGCAATTAATGCGCTATAGGCCATAAGTATGTACAGTATTTTGATTGATTTCAATCTGACTGCATAAGAAATCTATAGAGCATACAGTGGCTTGCGAAAGTATTCACCCCCTTTTTGGCATTTTTCCTATTTTGTTGCCTTACAACCTGGAACCAAAATAGATTTTTTGAAGGTTTGTATCATTTGATTTACACAACATGCCTACCACTTTGATAATGCAAAATATTTTTTATTGTGAAACAAACGAGAAATAAGACAAAAAACAGAACTTGAGCGCGCATAACTATTCCCTCCCAAAGTAAATACTTTGTAGAGCCACCTTTTTCAGCAATTACAGCTGCAAGTCTCTTGGGGTATGTCTCTATAAGCTTGGCACATCTAGCCACTGGGATTTTTGCCCATTCTCCAAGGCAAACCCGCTCCAGCTCCTTCAATTTGGATGAGTTCCGCTTGTGCACAGCAATCTTTAAGTTATACCACAGATTCTCAATTAGATTGAGGTCTGGGCTTTCACTAGGCCATTCCAAGACATTTAAATGTTTCCCTTTAAACCACTCGAGTGTTGCTTTAGCAGTATGCTTAGGGTCATTGTCCTGCTGGAAGGTGAACCTCCGTCCCAGGCTCAAATCTCTGGAAGACTGAAACAGGTTTCACTCAAGAATTTCTCTGTATTTAGCGCCATCCATCATTCCTTCAATTCTGACCAGTTTCCCAGTCCCTGTCGACGAAAAACATCCCCACAGCATGATGCTGCCACTACCATGCTTCACTGTAGGGATGGTGTTCTCGGGGTGATGAGAGGTGTTTGGTTTTCACCAGACATAGCGTTTTCCTTGATGGCCAATAAGCTACATTTTAGTCTCATCTGACCAGAGTACCTTCTTCCACATGTTTGGGGAGTCTCCCACATGCCTTTTGGCGAACACCAAACATGTTTGCTTATTTTTTTCTGGCCACTCTTCTGAAAAGCCCAGCTCTGTGAAGTGTACGGCTTAAAGTGGTCCTATGGACAGATACTCCAGTCTCCGCTGTGGAGCTTTGCAGCTCCTTCAGGGTTATTTTTGGTCTCTTTGTTGCCTCTCTGATTAATGCCCTCCTTGCCTGGTCCGTCAGTTTTGGTGGGCGGCCCTCTCTTGGCAGGTTAGTTGTGGTGCCATATTCTTTCAATTTTTTAATAATGGATTTGATGGTGCTCCATGGGATGTTCAAAGTTTCTGATCTTTTTTTATAACCCAACCCTGATCTGTTTGGAGAGCTCCTTGGTCTTAATTTGCTTGGTGGTGCCCCTTGCTTAGTGGTGTTGCAGACTCAGTGGCCTTTCAGAACAGGTGTATATATACTGAGATCATGTGACTGATCATGTGACACTTAGATTGCACACAGGTGGACTTTATTTAACTAATTATGTCACTTCTGAAGGTAATTGGTTACACCAGGTCTTATTTAGGGGCTTCATAGCAAAGGGGCGGAATACATATGCACGGACCATTTTTCATTTTTTGAAACAAGTTATTTTTTTCATTTCACTTCACCAGTTTGGACTATTTCGTGTATGTCCATTACATGAAATCCAAATAAAAATCCATTTAAATTACAGGTTGTAATACAACAGAATAGGAAAATCGGCAAAGAGGGTGAATTTTTTTGCAAGGCACTGTATTTGAACATTGTACATTAGGGAGTTTGAGTAATGTTTGATTCAGCAGAAAATTGGTTCAGAGTTTTGGATGGAGAATGCCCTAATAGAATATTCTGTGATGATTCTGAAACCTTGAGCTTTTCTTCGATCAGGAGCACTTGCGTCACAAGCCGATGTCCCCCTTTGGCATTATAATCTCTCTCTCTTTCTCTCTTTCTGTCTCTTTCTGTCTCTTTCTGTCTGTCCTTCTCTTTTTCCATCTCTGTTTCTTCTACACTCTTAGATAAAAAAGTTGCTAAGTAGAACCATACAGGGTTCTTCGGTTTGTCACCTTGGGGAACCCTTTTTGGTGCTGGGTAGAATAATTTGCGGAGGGTTCTATGTAGAACCCTCTTTATAGGGCTCTTCAAATAACCCCCTGTATATGGTTCTACTTAGAACCCTCTATAAGGGTTCTACCAAGAACCATTTTATCATCTAAAGGTTCTTCCTAGAACTGTCTATGAAGATTTCTATCAAGAACCCTTTTATCTTTGGAGGGTTCTTCATAGAACCCTCAATGAACAGTTCCACCAACCTTATTAGCCTTTCAAATGTAATTATTTATGACAATAAATTATACTGTAAGGCCTTTCTTTGAGGGCCTAGTTAAACCCTAACCCAGGGGTGTTAGGAATCTCCTGGTTTACAGGCCACATCAGGCCTGCAAGCTACATTATTCTGGCCTCCAAAGTGATGTGTAATTCCTTTTGGAATCCAGCCAGAGATAGGATATCCAACAAGTGGAATTGTTAATCACCCGCAACCTGCATTCAGTACGACTGCCAGGGTAGGGAAGATTGAATACTGAGACTACCTCAATCATCTAAACTGAAACGACCATCTAACTAACGGGTGCAATAAATCCAATTACTAACAGATTGGATTAGTCTTTGCGTAGCGTCAAATTAATCAACCAATCAATGCAAAAACACAGATATTACAGTATAACAAACAATTTAGAAAATCTCCCTGCGATAGAGCATGTTGGGAAATATTATATATGGTTGTATGTAAAACCCTTCTTGCCTTCCAAAGAATCCTTCTTGACTTTCAAAGAACCCTATCTTTCAAAAACGGTTATTTGGATGTTAAAGGTTCTAGGTAGAACCCTTTGCCTTACAAAGAACCTGTGTCTTCTAAAAAGGGTTATTCTGATCAAAAACGTTCTTGGTAAGAACCCTATCCCTCCTCAAAGAACCATTTTGGAAACCTTTTATCTAAAACTGTATTTCTCCCGCTATGTATCAATATCTCTCTCCTCTCTATATGTCTCTCCTTCCATTTCTCATTCATCCCCCCTGTCCCCTTGTCTCTCTCCATCTCCCCCTCTCAATTTATCTCTGACCAGACAGCAGTCCCTCTCTCCCTCCACACAGACCCAGCTGATCACCACCAGTCCAGACACTGAGTTACTTTCTGAAACCATATTGATTCTTCTTTTTGATTTGACACGGTGTTATAACAGACGCAGGGTGCACTGTGCTGGAAGAGAGCAGCCCAGGAACTGACCTGCTTTGAGATGAGAGAGTAACATTTATTTTGTACCTCTCAGTTCAACCAAGATGCATGAACAGGAGAACAAACTAGGTTGTACATTACAACCGCTCTTAGAGGACAATGGACGTGGAAGAAATGCTTCTTTATTATTAACTATCGACCTGATTTGAGAGATATTGTGACTCTGAAAGAGAGACGAGAGAGAGAGAAAAGGAGAGGGACAGCCATTGAGAGAGAAGAAGAAGAAGCTAGAAGTGTTTGCGATGCTGTTTGGTATTCTCTGCCCAAGACAGATTCTGATCTTTCATGCCAATACCACAATGTTACAGATGACGCAGTAGGTAAATGTTTTCTGTCTGTCTTGTCCATCTCTGTCTGTCGGCCAAAACATCCCACTCATTCTTGGTCTTTGTGTGCTTGAATCTTTATTATAGGAAATGACTTTACTAAACTGCAGTATAGTATTGTATTACTGTGGCTTTACTTTCATTATACAACTGTGAGCCACAACAAGTGTGAAACATAAAAAACACTTGTTTGTTTCACATTTGCTTTTGGGCTCATTGTGTAATTGTATTTGGGGTATACAGTGATCCCTCGCCACTTCGCGGTTCACTTATCGCGGATTCGCTATTTCGCGGATTTTCATAATGCATTTTTTTTTTTTTTTTGGTGCATTGTGCTCTGCATTCTGATTCGCTAAAAACTCACTCCCGCTTCTTGTATCAAAACATGCTACGAATTGTGCTATCATTTTGTCGTCTCGTGCAGTTATGTGTACGTACATAAAACAGCTTGGCAAATTTACATTAAGTTGGCCAAATTATCTTGTAATTTCGAACATCTCCTAAACCCATAATGTCGACGAAACGGCCTACACGTGAGTCACTGTATTTGTATACATGTAATAGTTGCTAATTGTAAAAAAAAAAAAAAGTTTTCTATTTCGCGGATTTCACTTATCGCGGGTCATTTTCGGAACGTAACCCCCGCGATAAACGAGGGATTACTGTATTGTAATTAGAATCAAGTCAATGGCCCCGCTAATTGGCCAGAAACTATTTAGCATGGGCTGATGGTAATTACCTCATTGGAACATCACTGCTCCCTCTAGCTGCATCAAGGTTTGGGTGGAACCAATTAGAGATGGAATGCATGATCCCGAAATCTGTAGATTTTTTTAACGTTTGTTGACGAGCTATATCTGTGAATTTTGTGAATTTGTCGCTGTAAAGTATTGTCATGTGTTGACCTGAAAAATAATAATTTCCATGTGAATGATCAGTAAAGGTAGCTATTGTTCTGTAACATATCGCATTGCTAAGTCAATGGCCAAATCCCGCTCAGTATTAGATACCCACCCAACCTTATATTGACTCCAGATTCCATCTCTCTCCAAACAACGTGGCTCACTGGGTCAAGAAAAAGAATGGAATAATCTGATCAGGGTTTAGTGAGTAGGTGGTCTTGTCATATCAATTAAAGCTCTGACTAACCCCTCTGCATAGTTTCACTCTCTCTGGGAGACCCCGTGTTTTACCTTCTTTGAAATTAAACCCCTTTATTTTACCATTGATTTTTCTTTATTTTCCAGTGCAAATTGCCCAAGATTTGGACAATGGGTATAATTTGGGCTCATTGTGTAATTGTATTTGGGGTATATTGTAATTAGAATCAAGTCAATGTACTAAATTGTTGTTGTTTTGTTATTTTTCCTCTGCTGTTTATTCTCTTGCAGAGAGGCTTGTCCAGCTGTGTACTTTTATATGAGAACGTGAAGTGCTTTTTTATTACAGTCAATTCAATTGGTCTTTCAGCTGCTCAATTGGCAAAACATCTTCATCCGCATCCAGCGAGACCCAGACTGTGATTACAGCTTAGACTGTAAAACTTATTTATGTTTCACCATAGAGTAGAATGCAGCACTCACTGGCCAAACACCAAACACTGCTGCTTATGTGGAGCTCAGCTCAATAGCCTCTTAGCTCTCTCTAAGGAGGAGAACAGTGGAAGAGTTTGTTTCCTCTCCCTCTCAAGCCTACTAATCCTGCTGCATTGTCTGTGTTTGCTAGCAGGCTGCTCTCTCTGCCTTTTGTTGTGGTTGTCAAATCAGTTTCTCTCTCCCACCTCTGTGTGTCTCTCTCTCCGGCTGCCACTAGAGAACCAGGAAGTAAAGAGAGAAAGAGAGAAAAAAATACCCAGCAGCTGAGGAAAACAAGGAAGTGAATACAGCCAGCTTCAACTGTGAAGTGAAAGGTAGCAAATTAGAGCACAGAGAGCAGGGCAGCTGTGCTAAGGAAGTGCTAGCTAGCTAACGTCATCACTGGCTGTGCTCTCCGCAGCAGAGAGAGAAACAAAGAGTGACAGAAAGCGAACAAAACTGCAGAGCCTGCCTCACAGATATACCAGTGAGTACACATTGGGAACCGAGCTTCACACGGGTAGGCCCCATAGGGGGGGAGAGAGAGAGAGAGTGTGTGTGTGTCGGTGTGTGAAAGAGTCAGAGAAATGGAGATAGCAGAGTGGAGAAGAGAATTGAAGAGTAGGGGGAGTTTTATGTGCAGTGAGGCCCAGTTGGTGGTTGTTTGTGTCAGAAAGGAGAGAGAATAGCCAAGCTGTGCTCAGGAGAGGTAGGCCCCCACGGAGCGAGAGAGGAAAAGAGAGAGAGAGAGCACAAAACATAGTTTTGTATGCAGCTCAGGCTCTGCTGTGTGTGTCAGGCAGGCAGCGTGGGTAGCCTCCATTCTTAAAATGCTCTCCCGTAGAGTGAAATAAATGAAAGGGGGAGGGAGAGGAGAGAAAAACAAAATGATTGAAGCATGAAATGGTCTGTCCCTAATGCTGGACAGAAAGAGGAGGAGCTTGGAGAGAAAGAGAGTGTGTATGCATTAGATAATGCAGGTATGCACTCTCACCAGTTGCATTAGATAATGCAGGTTTGCACTCTCACCAGTTGTGTGTGTATCTACAGTGTGTGTATGTGGGGAAAAGTATGCAAACAAAGAGGGGTGTGTTTGCAGACAAAAGCAGTAAACTTTGGCAGGTACAGTACCTTTGAAAGGGATGTGTTTTGTTTTTCCTCTGACAGTAGTCCCTACAACTTGTTACTCTTGCTTAGGTCAAGTAAGTACCTATTTATATACCCTGTCCTCTACCACTCATCTCTCCCACAGGGTGTCCTTCACTTACCCCCCTACTCACCCTACTCAGACCCACTACAATGACAGACCAAGGGGAACCCTGGAGAGGAAGTGGAGGACCTGATGAGGACGAGCTACCGCAGATGGATGGGTCATGTGATGCGTGTGAGCCTGACGAGGCCCAGCCGGCGACCCAGGTGTGTCACACCTGCAGCTTCGCCTTCTGCCCTGCCCACGCCGAGAAACACGCCTGCAGCACACGACACCAGCTAATGCCCTATGGCCAGGAAGTGTTGCAGCCCCAGTCCCAGTCCCAACGGCTGGGCAGGGCCAGACACACAAGGGAGGGGGCAGGGGAGGAAAGGGTACAGGGAATGAGGCCTGCGACAGAGCCAGGGGTGGTGGAAAATGCGGCATGCGGTGGGGCTGGGATACAAGAGAACGGTGTGTGTGGAGGAGAGAGAGACCAGGGGAAGGGGAAGGTTGATGATGAAGATGGCGATGAAGAGGCAGTGGCGGCTCTAGAGGGGGTTAGTAAGAGGGACACAGTGACAGTGGAGAGGCTGCGCTGTAAGGAGCACGGCCAGGAGGGCACTCTCTATTGCAAGGCTGACGAGAAGGTCATCTGTGTGGTGTGTGCCGTGCAGGGGGAGCACCGTGAACATGAGATCATCACCCTGCGCGAGGCCTACGTCTGGCAGAAGGTGAGTTGCACATCCTTCACGCATTCAGTGTCTTCAGAAAGTATTCTTAACACTTGACTTATTCAACATTATGTTGAATTCAAAATGAATATTAAAAAAATCTCACCCATCTACACACAATAACCCATAATGATGAAGAGAAAAGATGTTTTTAGATTTAAAAAAAAAAGTTAGTGAAATTGAAATGCAGAAATATCTCTTTTACGTAAGTATTCACACCTCTTCGCTATGACACAGCATATTGAGCTCAGGTGCATCCAATTTCCTTTAATCATCATGATTAAAGGAAATGTCACGTTCTGACCTTAGTTTCTTTTTATGTCTTTGTGTTAGGTTGGTCAGGGCGTGAGTTGGGGTGGGTAGTCTATGTTCTGTTTTCTATGTTGTTGTATTTCTATGTCTGGCCTGATATGGTTCTCAATCAGAGGCAGCTGTCGATCGTTGTCTCTGATTGAGAATCATATTTAGGTAGCCTGTTTTCCCCATTTTGGTTGTGGGTGGTTGTTTCCTGGGTTTGTGTTTGTGTCACCATTCAGGACTGTTTCGGTTTTCGTTTTCATTCACTTTGTTATTTTTGTATTTTGTAGTGTTCAGTTTATTATTAAAATATGACGAACACTTACCACGCTGCATATTGGTCCGATCCTTCATACTCCTCAGACGAAGAGGACGAGAATCGTTACACTTGAGACGTCACTACAACTTGATTGGAGTCCACCTGTGGCCAATTATATAAGGTCCCACAGTTGACAGTGCATTTCAGAATGAAAACTATACCATGAAGTCCAAGGAAATAATTGTGATGAGGCATATATCTGGGGAAGGGTATAACACCATTTCTAGAGTGTTGAAAGTTTCCAAGAGCACAGTGAAGAATATCCCCAGACTCTGCCTAGAGCTGGCCTTCTGACCAAATTGAGCAACCGGGCAAGAAGGACCTTGGTCAGGGAGGTGACCAAGAACTCAATGACCACTCTGACAGAACTACAGAGTTCCTGGGCTGAGATGTGAGAACTTGCCAGAAGGACAACAGTCTCTACGTCACGCCACTTCACCAGTTATCAGAGTCAGTACAGCCACCCGGTTTCTTCACGCATCGCGCCGACAGAAACAAACATATCTCTGGTAAGAAGAAGGGCGGGGGTGTATGCCTTATGATTAACGAGTCGTGGTGTGATCATAACAACATACAGGAACTCATGTCATTTTGCTCAACTGAACTAGAATTCCTTACATTAAAATGCCGACCGCATTATCTACCAAGAGAATTCTCTTAGATCATAATCACAACCGTGAATATCCCCCCCCCCCCCCCCCCCCAAGCAGACACCTCGACCGCCCTGAAAGAACTTCATTGGACTCTATGTCAACTGGAAACCATATATCCTGAGGCTGCATTTATTGTAGCTGGGGATTTTAACAAAACTAATCTGAAAACAAGGCTCCCTAAATTTTATCAGCATATCGATTGCGCAACCCGGGCTGGCAGCGTTCTGGATCATGGCTACTCTAACTTCCGCAATGCATACAAAGCCCTCCCTCGCCCTCCTTAGCAAATCTGACTACAACTCCATTTTGTTGCTCCCAAGCTATAGACAGAAACTAAAACAGGAAACGCCCGTGCTCAGGTCTGTTCAATGCTGGTCCAACCAATCGGATTCCACACTTCAAGATTGCTTCGTTCACGGTGACTTGGATATGTTCCGGATAGCCTCAGACAACAACATTAATGTATATGCTGATTTGGTAACCGAGTTTATTAGCAAGTGCAGCGGTGATGTTGTACCCGTGTTGACTATTAAAACCTTCCCCAACCAGAAATCTTGGATTGATGGCAGCATCCGTGCAAAACTGAAAGCGCGAACCACTGCTTTTAATCATGGCAAGGCGACCGGAAACATGACCGAATACAAACAGTGTAGCTATTCCCTCTGCAAGGCAATCAAACAAGCTAAGCGTCAGTATAGAGAGAAAGTAGAGTTGCAATTCAACGGCTCAGACACGAGACGTATGTGGCAGTGTCTACAGTCAATCATGGACTACAAAAAGAAAACCAGCCCCGTTGCGGACAACGACGTCTTGCTCCCAGACAAATTAAACAACCTATTTGCTCGCTTTGAGGACAATACAGTGTCACTGACACGGCCCGCTACCAAAACCTGTGGGCTCTCCTTCACCGCGGCCAACGTGAGTAAAACATTTAAACGTGTTAACCCTCGCAAGGCTGGCGGCCGGGACGGCATCCCTAGCCACGTCCTCAGAGCATGCGCATACCAGCTGGCTGGTGTGTTTACGGACATATTCATTCAATCCCTATCCCAGTCTGCTGTTCACACATGCTTCAAGAGGGCCACCATTGTTCCTTTTCCCAAGAAAGCTAAGTTAACTGAGCTAAACGACTATCGCACTTCCGTCATCATGAAGTACTTGAGAGACTAGTCAAGGATCATATCACCTCCACCCAAGGTGGTCTAAGGCACTGCATCGCAGTGCTAGCTGTGCCACCAGAGATTCTGGGTTCGAGCCCAGGCTCTGTCGCAGCCGGCCGCGACCGGGAGGCCCATGGGGCGGCGCACAATTGGCCCAGTGTCGTCCGGACCCTCCGTAAGGGAGTGTTTGGCCGGCAGGGATATCCTTGTCTCATCGCGCATTAGCGACTCCTGTGGTGGGCCGGGCGCAGTGCACACTGACCAGGTCGCCAGGTGTACAGTGTTTCCTCCGACACATTGGTGCGGCTGGCTTCCGGGTTGGATGTGCATTGTGTCAAGAAGCAGTTTGATTGGGTTGTGTTTCCGGGGACGCATGGCTCTCGGCCTTTGCATTTCTCGAGTCCGTACGGGAGTTGCAGCGATGAGACAAGACTGTAACTACTACCAATTGGATACCACGAAATTGGGGAGAAAAATTGGGTATTTTTTTTTCTTCTAAAATAAAAAATATCACCTCCAACCTACCTGATACCCTAGACCCACTCCAATTTGCTTACCGCTCCAATAGGTCCACAGACGAAGCAATCACACTGCACACTGCCCTAACCCATCTGTACAAGAGGAATACCTATGTAAGAATGCTGTTCATCGATTACAGCTCAGTATTTAACACCTTAGTACCCTCCAAACTCATCATTAAGCTCGAGACCCTGGGTCTCGACCCCGCCCTGTGCAACTGGGTCCTGGACTTTCTGACAGGGGGTAGGAAACCGGGTAGGAGGGTAGGAAACAACATCTCCACCCTGCTGATCCTGTATTCCCTGTTCACCCATGACACCTCCAACTCAATCAACAAGTTTACAGACGTCACTACAGTGGTAGGCTTAATTACCAACAACGATGAGACGGCCTACAGGGAGGAGGTGAGGGCCCTCGGAGTGTGGTGTCAGGAAAATAACCTCACACTCAACGTCAACAAAACAAAGGAGATGATCGTAGACTTCAGGAAACAGCAGAGGGAGCATCCCCCTATCCACATCGATGGGACGGTAGTGGAGAAGGTGTAAAGTTTTAAGTTCCTCGGCATATACTCCACGGACATACTGAAATGGTCCACCCACACCTCAGGAGGCTGAAGAAATTTGGCTTGTCACCAAAAACACTCACAAACTTTTACAGATGCACAATAGAGAGTATCCTGTCGGGCTGTATCACCGCCTGGTACGGCAACTGCTCCGCCCACAACCGTAAGGCTCTCCAGAGGGTAGTGCGGTCTGCACAACGCATCACCAGGGTTAAACTACTTGCCCTCCAGGACACCTACACCATCCGATGTCACAGGAAGGCCAAAAATATCATCAAGTACAACAACCACCCGAGCCACTGCCTGTTCACCCCGCTATCATCCAGAAGACGAGGTTAGTACAGGTGCATCAAATCTGGGACCGAGAGACTGAAAAACAGCTTCTATCTCAAGGCCATCAGACTGTTAAACAGCCATCACTAACATTGAGTGGCTGCTGCCGACATACTGACTCAAATCTCTAGCCATTGTAATAATTAAACATTTATTACATCCAATTTATCACTAGTCACTTTAAACAATGCCACTTTATATATTGTTTACATACCCTACATTACTCATCTCACATGTATATACTGTACTCTATACCATCTACTGCATCTTGCCTATGCCGCACAGCCATCACTCATCCATATATTTATATGTACATATTCTTATTCATAAGGTAGTTGTTGTGAAATTGTTAGATTACTTGTTAGATATTACTGCAATGTCGGAACTAAAAGCACAAGCATTTCGCTACACTCGCATTAACATCTGCTAACCATGTGTATGTGACCAATAACATTTGATTTGATTATTGGACATGACAGCACGCCTGGAGTTTGCAAAAAGACACTTGAAAGACTGAGAGCATAAGACAAAAGAGTCTGCTCTGATGAGACAAAAATGTAATCCTTTGGCCTGAAAGCAAAGACTACATCTGAAGAAAACCAGACACAGTTTATCACCCGTCTAACGCCATCCCTACCATGAAGCATGGTGGTGGCAGAATCATGCTATGGAGATGTTTTTCAGCGGCAGAGACAGGGAGACTGGTAAGGATGGAGGGAACAATGAACGGAGCCAAATAAAGTTAAATCTTTGATGATAACCTGCTTCAGAGTGCAAACAACCTTAGACTGGGCCAAAGATTTACTTTCCAACAGGACAATGACCCCAACCATACAGCCAAAGCAATGCTGGAATGGCATCAAAACAAGAATTTGAAAGTCCTTGTGTGGCCCAGCCAAAGCCCAGCCTTGAATCCCATTGAAAATCTGTGGAAAGACTTGAAGATTGCTCTTCACCACCACTCCCCATTTAACTTAACAGAGCTTGAGAAATAAAATCTGCAAGGAAGAATGGGAGAAAATTCCCAAATCCAGATGTGCAAAGCTGATACCAATACACCCAAGATGACTAAATGATTGTAATCCCCGCCAAAGGTGCTTTACAATGTATTGACTCAGGAGTGTGAATTCTTATGTAAATTAGATATGTATGTATTTAATTTTCAATAAATTAGCTAAAATTGCCAAAAACATGTTTTCACTTTATAATCATGGGGTATTGTGTGTAGATGGGTGAGAGGTAAAGGGTATGAATACTTTCTGAAGGCACTGTATCTTTAGGCGGACTCGCAGTGACTTCACATTGAGCATGATCACTACCTGTTTATTTAGATTCCGATTCAGAGATTGAGTGCTTAATAGTCACATGTATAGGGTTGCAGGTGTGATTGCACGGTATAGTAAAAATATTAGGCTCTGCGCTCCAACATGCAAGACAAAGTGAAATAAAATAAGGAAAAGGGTAATAAAAAAACAACATCAATAGAAATATAGAAATAGCACTATATACTGTACAACATAACTGTAGCAGTGATGAATAAATGAATGTCCATTGGGGTGGAGGCAGAGTAAAGACTATTTAGGGGATGTGGGGACCAAGTGAAAAAAAAAAAGTAATTAAAAAACTATAATAGACATATTGATGAATGTTGTTGGAGTGGGGGCAGAGTAAAAGTCAGTGGGGGGGGGGGGGGGGGGGTGTCCATAGGGGGAGAAGCAGAGGGGAAATGTCCATTTATAATGTAGATATGAACACCATACCAAATGTATAACATAGATATTAGACAGTGCCACATTTATAATATAGATATTGCACAGTACCACGTGGCAGATACAAATAGAGTAGAGGGCCTAGAGAGCTGCCCTGCGGTACACCACACTTTACATGTTTGACATTAAGGAAGCTTTCATTAAAGAAAACCATCTGAGTTCTATTAGATAGATACAGTAGCAGATATAATCATAGTACCACATTCATAACATGGATATAAGCACAATTCCACATTTGTAACAGAGGCATTACACAGTACCACATTTATAACATAGATATAAACACAGTACCACGTTTATAACATAGATATCATCAGCATACATGGACACAAATGCTTTGTTTAACCTCTCTAGGGTACGTGAGACGGGAGCGTCCCACCTCTTCAACAGCCAGTGAAACTGCAGGGCGCCAAATTCAAACATACATGTATTTTACACCATTTTAAAGATACACTTGTTGTAAATCCAGCCACAGTGTCCGATTTCATAAAGGCTTTATGACGAAAGCAAACCTAACGATTATGTTAGGTGAGTGCCTATTCATAGAATAACACAGCCATTTTTCCAGCCAAAGAGAGGATTCACAAAAAGCAGAAATATAGATAAAATGAATCACTAACCTTTGATGATCTTCATCAGATGACACTCATAGGACTTCATGTTACACAATACATGTATGTTTTGTTCGGTAAAGTTCATATTTATATCCAAAAATCTGAGTTTACATTGGCGCCTTACGTTCAGAAGTTCCAAAACGTCCTTTGATTTTGCAGAGAGCCACATCAATTTACAGGAATACTCATAATAAACATTGCTAAAAGATACAACTGTTATGCATGGAATTTTGTGTAGGATTTCAAAAACGCTTTACGGAAAGAGCAAAAACCATGCAATAATCTGAGGTCGGCGCTCAGAGCCCAATCAAGACACAAATATAGCCGCCATATTATGCAGTCAACAAAAGTCATAAATAGCATTATACATCTTCACTTACCTTTGCTGATCTTCGTCGGAATGCACTCCCAGGACTCCCACTTCCACAAGAAATGTTCGTTTTGTTCGGTAATGTCCATCATTTATGTCCAAATAGTTACTTTTGTTAGCGCGTTTGGTAAACAAATCCAAAGTCACGAAGCGCATTCACTAAAAGCAGACGAAATGTCAATAAGTTCTGTAACAGTCAGTAGAAACATGTCAAACGATGTATTGAATCAATCTTTAGGATGTTTTGAACATAAATCTTAAATAATGTTCCAACCGGAGAATTCCTTTGTCTTCAGAAAAGCAAATGGAACGGGAGCAAACTCTCATGTGAACGTGCATGGTCAGCTCGTGGCTACTGGCAGACCTCTGACTCATTCCTCTCTGCTTCGGCCCCACTTCACAGTAGAGGCATCAGACAAGGTTCTAAAGACTGTTGACATCTAGTGGAAGCCTTAGGAAGTGCAACATTACCAATATCCCACTGTATCTTCAATAGGAGCTGAGTTGAAAATCGACCAACCTCAGATTTCCAACTTCCTGGTTGGATTTTTTCTCAGGTTTTCACCTGCCATATGAGTTCTGTTATACTCACAGACATCATTTAAACAGTTTTAGAAACTTCGGAGTGTTTTCTATCCAAATATACTAATAATATGCATATATTAGCAACTGGGACTGAGTAGCAGGCAGTTTACTCTGGGCACGCTTTTCATCCAAACGTGAAAATGCTGCCCCCTATCCCAAACAATTTTTAACAATGAAAAATAGATTTTATTTGAGATTCTTCAAAGTAGCCACCCTTTGCCTTGATGACAGCTTGGCATTCTCTCAACCAGCTTCATGAATATGCATATTCTAGCTTTTATGGCTTTGTAGCAGGCCGTTTACTCTGGGCATGCTTTTCATCCGGACGTGAAAATACTGCCCCCTACCCCAAAGAAGTTAATGCCAGTGGCAGGTCATTGGTAAAAATAGGAAAGAGTAGAGGGCCTAGAGAGCTGCCCTGCGGCACACCACACTTTACATGTTTGACAATAAGGAAGCTTCCATTAAAGAAAACCCTCTGAATCCACGATATGGTAGAGGTTGAAAAGCCATACCACGTCATTTTTCTCGACAACAGGTTATGGTCAATAATATCAAAGGCTGTACTGAAATCTAGCAGTACAGCTCCCACAATCTTCTTATTATAAATGTATTTGAACCAATCATCAGTCATTTGTGTCAGTGCAGTACATGTTGAATGTCCTTCTCTATAAGCATGCTGAAAGTCTGTTGTTAATTTGTTTATAGAGAAATATTATTGTATTTGGTCAAACACAATGTTTTCCAACAGTTCATAGGTCTGCTGTTAGAAACAGTAAAGGCGGCTTTACCACTCTTGGGTAGCGAAATTACTTTTGCTTCCCTCCAGGCCTGAGGACAAAAACGTTCCTCTAGGCTTAGATTAAAGAAATGACCGATAGGAGTAGCTAGAGTCAGCTACCATCCTCAATAGCTTTTCATCTAAATTGTCAATGCCAGGAGGTTTGTCATTATTGATTGATAAGAAAAAAAAATTCCACCTCTCCCACACTAACTTTATAAAATTCAAACTTGCAATGCTTTTCTTTCATTATTCATTTTTTTATGCATGAGTACGATGGCTCACTGTTCATTGTTTGCCCACTTTATCAATTAAATAATAATTAAAAAAATTGGCAACATCAAATGCTATTGTGATCAATAAGCCATGTGATTCAATGAAAGGTGGAGTTGAATGTCTTCCTCCCCATAGTTTCAATTGAAGATTTTTTTATGTCATTTATCTTGGCTTCATAATACAGTTTCTTCTTCTTTTTGTTGAGTTTAGTCTTCATTTCTCAAGTTGCAGTAAGTCAGCCAGTCTTATTAGCCACTCCTTTCAACTATACAGTTTTTCATTTCCTCATCAATCCATGGAGTCTTAACAGTTCTGAAAGTCAATTTCTTAAATTCAATAATTTGAAGAAGCAATTTCATAAATTCATCAAGTGCAGTGTCTGGATGCTCCTGATTAATCACATCAGACCAACAAATATTTTTAACATCATCCACATAAAAGTCTCAGCAAAATCTTTTGTGTGATCTCTTATACTGTAGACTATTTTATGCCCAGCTTTTGGAACTTTGGCTTTCCTAGATATAACCACTATTGTGATCACTGCATCCAATGGGTATGACTATAGCTTTGGAACAAAGTTCTAAAGTATTAGTAAAAATGTGTGGATGATCTTGTTCCTGTAGTGTTTGTAAACACCCTGGTAGGTTGATTAATAACCTGAACCAGACTAAAGGCACTGGTTACAGTGAGAAGCTTCCTCTTGAGTGGACAGCTTGATGAAAACCAGTCAATATTCAGGTCCTCAAGAAAGTAGACCTCTCTGTTTACATCACATACACTATCAAGTATTTCACACATATTATTTAGATACTGACTGTTTGCACTTGGTGGCCTATAGCAACACCCCAAAAGAAAGGGCTTTAGATGTGCCAAGTGAAGCTGCAACCAAAACACTTAAACACTTTACATGAGATCTTCTCTACGCATTAGAAGCATATGGCTCTGAATACATACAGCAATATTCTTGTTTTGCTACTGCTGTATTATCTAATTAATTATCTAAGTGAGTCTCAGAAATAGCTAATATATTAATGTTATCTGATGTTAGCCAGTTATTGATTTCATTAACCTTATTTCTAAGGTTACATATATTCATAAGGGCTATTTTCAGCCCTTTCCTGGGTAGCTGATCAGAAATAGACATAATATGGAAAAGAGTGTTCAACAGGAAGTGACGTGTTGTGCAGTGCATGGATATGAATACTTTCTGAAGGTGCTAACATAGATATAAGCAGTCCCACCGTTTATAACATAGACATAAGCACAGTCCCACCATGTATGACATAGATATAAGCACATTCCCACCGTATATAACATATAAGCACAGTCATGGCATAACAAATGAAAGCAAAAGAGTTCTAAACTTACATTCCATTGTAAAGGGAGTGAGATATCTAAGCCACCTCTGTCCTTGAGTAGCTGAACTGCAAAGGTATTCTTCATGGTGAGAGAGCATACAGCACAGTGACACAGCCTGTATGTGACTCATTCTGTGCCCTCTACTGTATATGATCTACATAACATCACAATACATCCCCTACAGTATAGGAGAAACGATACAATCAATATTGTTTATGTATCTGTAATGTCAAATGATAGTAGTACACTAATAGAGCTGAGTAATATCATATGATAGTAGTGCACTAATAGAGCTGAGTAATATCAAATTATAGTAGTACACTAATAGAGCTGAGTGATATCATATGATAGTAGTACACTAATAGAGCTGAGTGATATCATATGATAGTAGTACACTAATAGAGCTGAGTAATATCATATGATAGTAGTGCACTAATAGAGCTGAGTAATATCATATGATAGTAGTACACTAATAGAGCTGAGTAATATCATATGATAGTAGTACACTAATAGTGCTGAGTAATATCAAATGATAGTAGTACACTAATAGAGCTGAGGAATCTCAAATGATAGTAGTACACTAATAGAGCTGAGTAATATCAAATAATAGTAGTACACTAATAGAGCTGAGGAATCTCAAATGATAGTAGTGCACTAATAGAGCTGAGTAATATCAAATGATAGTAGTACACTAATAGAGCTGAGGAATCTCAAATGATAGTAGTACACTAATAGAGCTGAGGCACTTATACAGCACCTCAAGTCAACACACTAGGGCTTTAGAAGAGTAGAGCAGAGTATCTCCATATGTTTAACACATAATGATGTCATGTATTAATAATAATAATTAAAAAATAATAATAATGTATGCCGTCATGGGACAGCTACAATGACATCATGACAAATTCTCCCAATTATCCAGCCCTATTAATAATGTGTTTGGAATATATTCCCGTGTCTGTTTGGCTAGGAATCAATTCCTTCCTGCGTCATGGCTTCCTTTCCAGATGGCTTTTTAATGCAGAAGTTTTACAGCCCGTCCCCTCCTGTCCCGTGACTCACCGACTAACTAACTGCTCTCTGTGGGCAGAGGAGATATCATGGAGCGAGAATGACACATCATCATCTTGACTACGGAGGGAGTAGAGATGACATTAGCAACGTGAATGTCCCACCCACCTGAGGATCTGTCTTTTTCAGCCATCTATTTCCTGCGTTTAAGTTATGCAAAATCCACTTGTCACGTCTTGCTGGATTGATTGCTTTCATTTCACTCCTGCGATTCTTTCATACTCTTGCTTGTCTGTCGTTTTTTCCCATTAATGTTCCAACCGCGGACATTTTTGTAATGACCTGTCTCAAACAACCCAGTAATGGCTTAAATGGGCTCAATGGAATACATAGGCCGTGTCCGAATTTCTTTATTTTATTTAACTTTATTTCAACAGGGTGCCCTGCATTTGACAATTTACACATTCTACAGAATACAAGCGACAGTTAAAATACAAAATATACAAAATACAATCATAGATATCATCTACATCTCTCAGCTACCAGGTCTTCTATCAATACTCTAAACTGTCTGAGCGGCACCAGAACATCCCATTTCAATGAGATCTGCATATTTTTCCAGCAGTTGGGCACATAAAAAAAAAAAACGGATCTACCCAATTCAGTGCAGACCCGAGGAACCTCAATAGTTAACCAACCCTGCAAACATGTTTTGTAACTCATGTATTCATACTTCAACAACAAAGTGAGGTATGTTGGAAGCTTGTGCAGTAGAGCTTTGTGAATAAAGAGGGAGTAATGAAGTGACCTAGATGAATTTATAATGAGGACCAGCCAACCTTTTGATACAGGATGCAGTGATGCGTATTTAAACTGTCACCAGTGATAAAGCGAAGGGTGGTATGGTAGACGGCATACAAAGGTTTAAGAGTAGTGGCTGCTGCAATCCGATAAATGGAATCACCATAGACAAGAACGGGCAGTAAGGTTGACTGTACCATCTGCTTCCTGCTATTTAGGGAGAGGCAAGATCTATGAAAAAAAAAAGCCCACTTTAAATCTTAGCTTTTTAACTAGCTTATCTGTATGTTTTTTAAACATTAGGTCTTGTCAATCCAAATACCTAGATATTTGTAGTCGGGAACCTGATCAATGGGAGAACCATCCAATTAATAAATAGGTAGTCCATCTGAAACGTCCTTTTGAGAACTATGGAGAACAACGTGTATTAGGTCTTGCCTGCATTATGTACAAGTGTCACGCCTGCTCCTGCTCTCCCTCTCTGGTGCTTGAGGGTGCTAGGCTGCCCTTCATTACGCACACCTGTCACCATCATTAAGCGCTGTAGCGCTCATTGGACTCACCTGGACTCCTTCCCTTTGTTGATTGCCCCGTCTATAACTGTCTGCTCCCCCGTTTGTTCCCTGTGTCAGCATTAATGTAGTTGTGTGTTCATGTCCAGACGCTGTCCTGTCCTGTTCCATGTCTGTTGCTATTAAATGCTCACTCCCTGTACCTGCTTCTCGTCTACCAACAAGTATTAAACCAACCAGAGCTTTCTGTAAGGTAATAAGGTCAGATTGCAGCTCTAACATAGCCTGGTCAACAGTTGGGGCAATGATATACATAACAGTGTCATTTGCATACAGATGAATATTACAAGTTTTAGCAAATAGACCAATATTATTTATATACGTTGTAAAGGGAGCAGGTCCCAGTACCGACACCTGCGGTACACTTTTTGTAATATCCAGGCAACTAGATGTAACACCATCAGAGATCACACATTGAGTCCTGTCTAACAGATCATTTTCAAACCACTTTCAAGAAGCCTGATCCAGGCCTATATCAGTCAACTTTTGAATGTGAGGGTCAATGGTATCGAAGGCCTTGGAAAGGTCTACAACTAAGGCAGCTGTAATGAGTGCGTACTGGCGGCAGAGAAGTCAGGCGCAGGAGAGAAAAGACTGTTACAACGGCGCAGTTTAATAATAAAAATCACCGTGAACAAAAACAATAAATATATACAATGGGACAACAACCCTTCGCACGCCAGACATGACGTGCCCAAACTCTTACAATAAACAATTCCGGACAAGGACATGAGGGAAACAAAGGGTTAAATACACAACATGTAATTATGGAATTGGAACCAGGTGTGTGGGAAGACAAAACAAATGGAAAATGAAAGGTGGATCGGCGATGGCTAGAAGGCCGGCGACGCCGACCGCCGAACGCCGCCCGAACAAGGAGAGGGACCGACTTTAGCGAAAGTCGTGACAGCAGCACAATTATTTTTATGATCCAAGCAATTTAACACGTCATCTAAAACAAGTGTAGCAGCTGAAACTGTGCTATGTCCAGGTCTAACACCAGATTGGTGCACATTACAAATAGAGTGAGAAGTAAAACCATGTCTTAGCTAGTCAGGGAAAGTTAGTCATGGATTCTAAACTTTGTAAATGCAAGATCATTTGTAAATTGGACGGTAGTTATCTAAGTCAGAAGGATCAGCAGTATGACGATAATTTATGATTGGGATTACCTAAGCGGGACTTGGTGTTGATAAATCAATGTCTCAGCAAAACCGTTGAAATAACGGGGTCCAGAAACCAAGATCATTTTGAATGGACCCCATCCTTTCTGTAAAACATCTGTTTCCAAAAGGTGTCAACAGAGCTACAGTAGACTCGTAGCCAGTATTGTAGTGCCAGCAACCTGCTGAATCTTTTGCTGCCATGACTCAGATAATTGGATGTTTATTGGAGTCTTTCAGAGTTCCAATCAGTTCCAATCCAGTATCAGACATTCCAAGCTAGCCATCCTAATGTAATTAAATCCCACATGGATTATGACAGCGACAGCCCCCATGTCCTGGCGTAAAATGGTAGAAAGCAGCCTAGTAATGTCCTGTACCCGAGCCCCAGGACAACGAAATGTTTTTGCCAAAGGAACCGAGATGTTTCTCACCATAGAGCTGCCGATTACAACGTAAAAAAACCCATGTGGCTGACTGAGGA
Organism: Salvelinus namaycush; assembly: GCF_016432855.1. Classification (NCBI taxonomy): domain Eukaryota; kingdom Metazoa; phylum Chordata; class Actinopteri; order Salmoniformes; family Salmonidae; genus Salvelinus; species Salvelinus namaycush. The sequence goes on along the minus strand of NC_052327.1, from coordinate 40,461,365 downwards.
GCCAGTGTGTCAGACACCCTCGAGGTCCGGTGATCCGAGTCCAAGGATTGTTAGGTTAGATTACTTGTTGGTTATTACTGCATTGTCGGAACTAGAAGCACAAGCATTTCGCTACACTCGCATTAACATCTGCTAACCATGTGTATGTGACAAATAAAATTTGATTTGAAGGAAGAATCCGATGCAGAATCGCCCTGGGAAGGAGTCAGGATAGCTGGAACATCCAAAGCCAGGAGGGCAAAGCTGTTCAACAACTGGATTCAACAACTAGCCTTCCCTATGCCAAAGAAGCCCCGCTCACCACAGGCTGCTTCCCTCCATTAGCTCTACGGCAGGTGGCCGGCTTCCATGGTTGGGGAGTAGGAATGGTGACAGTAACATTCACTAAATCATTCACTGCCCTTGACCAGCACAAAAATATCCTGTGGCGTTCTGCATTAGCATCGAACAGCCCCCGTGATATTGAACTTTTCAGGGAAGTTAGGAAAAAATATACACAGGCAGTTAGGAAAGCTAAGGCAAGCTTTTTCAAGCAGAAATTTGCATCCTGTAGCACAAACTCAAAAAAGTTCGGGGACACTGTAAAGTCCATGGAGAATAAGAGATAGCTGATATTCTGAAAGAGCTGCAAAATCTGAACCCCTACAAATCAGCCGGGCTAGACAATCTAGACCCTCTCTTTCTAAAATGATCTGCCGAAATTGTTGCAACCCCTATTACTAGCCTGTTCAACCTCTCTTTCGTATCGTCTGAGATTCCCAAAGATTGGAAAGCTGCCGTGGTCATCCCCCTCTTCAAAGGGGGAGACACAAACTGCTACACACCTATATCTATTCTACACTGCCTTTCTAAGGTCTTTGAAAGCCAAGGTAACAAACAGATTACCAACCATTTCGAATCTCACCGTACATTCTCCGCTATGCAATCTAGTTTCAGAGCTGGTCATGGGTGCACCTCAGCCACGCTCAAGGTCCTAAACAATATCATAACCACCATCAATAAGAGACATTACTGTGCAGCCATATTCATCGACCTGGCTAAGGCTTTCGACTCTGTCAATCACAACATTCTTATTGGCAGACTCAACAGCCTTGGTTTCTCAAATGATTGCCTCGCCTGGTTCACCAACTACTTCTCCGATAGAGTTCAGTATGTCAAATCGGAGGAACTGTTGTCCGGACCTCTGGCAGTCTCTATGGGGGTGCCACAGGGTTCAATTCTCGGGCCGACTCTCTTCTCTGTATACATCAATGATGTTGCTCTCGCTGCTGGTGATTCTTTGATCCACCTCTACGCAGACAACACCATTCTGTATACCTCTGGCCCTTATTTGGACATTGTGTTAACTAACCTCCAGATGAGCTTCAATGCCATCAACTCTCCTTCCGTGGCCTCCAACTGCTCTTAAATGCAAGTAAAACTAAATGCATGCTCTTCAATCAATCGCTGCCCGCACCTGCCCGCCCGTCCAGCATCACCACTCTGGACGGTTCTGACTTAGAATATGTGGACAACTACAAATACCTAGGTGTCTGGTTAGACTGTAAACTCTCCTTCCAGACTCACATTAAACATCTCCAATCCAAAATGAAATCTAGAATCGGCTTCCTATTTCACTCATGCTGCCAAACATACCCTCGTAAAACTGACCATCCTACCGATCCTCGACTTCGGCGATGTCATTACAAAATATCCTCCAACAGCAAATTGGATGCAGTCTATCACAGTGCCATCTGTTTTGTCACCAAAGCCCCATATACTACCCACCACTGCGACCTGTATGCTCTCGTTGGCTGGCCCTCGCTTCATACTCGTCGCCAAACCCACTGGCTCCAGGTCATCTACAAGTCTCTGCTAGGTAAAGCTGCGCCTTATCTCATCTCACTTGTCACTATAGCAGCACCCACCCGTAGCACACGCTCCAGCAGGTATATCTCACTGGTCACCCCCAAAGCCAATTCAAATCAAGTTTATTTTATATAGCCCTTCGTACATCAGCTAATATCTCGAAGTGCTGTACAGAAACCCAGCCTAAAACCCCAAACAGCAAGCAATGCAGGTGTAGAAGCACAATTCTTCCTTTGGCCGCTTCTCCTTCCAGTTCTCTGCTGCCAATGACTGGAACGACTGCAAAAATCTCTGAAGCTGGAGACTCTTACCTCCCTCACCAGCTTTAAGCACAAGCTGGCAGAGCAGCTCACAGATCACTGCACCTGTACATAGCTCATCTGTAAATGGCCCATCCAATCTACCTCATCCCCATACTGTATTTATTTCTTTATCTTGCTCCTTTGCACCCCAGTATCTCAACTTGCACATTCATCTTCTGCACATCCTACCATTCCAGTGTTTAATTGCTATATTGTAATTCCTTTGCCACCATGGCCTATTTATTGCCTTACCTCTCTTATCCTACCTCATTTGCACATGCTGTTTATAGATTTTTCTACTGTATTATTGATTGTATGTTTCTTTATTCCATGTGTAACTTTGTGTTGTTGTATGTGTCGAACTGCTTTGCTTTATCTTGGGCAGGTCGCAGTTGTAAATGAGAACTTGTTCTCAACTGGCCTACCTGGTTAAATAAAGGTGAAATAAAAATAAATCCATCAGAAGCGATGGTACTGCTCCATTTTTTAGCAAAGTGGGAGACTTCTTCTAGGAAGGGTCCCTGGAAGGCATTTGCCATTCAGTCAAAGAGTGTTGACATGGCGGTGATACTCTCAGCACATCGGAATAGTGTGCAGTCTGGGGAGTAGACAAGGAGTAGGTAGGCGGGAGTGCTTTCCCCAGTAGATTGTGTAAATTCTTAATGTGTTTGCTAAGAGTAGCCACTTCTTCTCTATAGTCCTCTGCAAGTAAAAAATTGTGGCATTGGAACTCTGGTTGGTCCACATTGTCCCGGAAGAGAGCATAGTACAGCTCCTGCAGCGCACAAATATTTCTCCTTCCAGTCAAATAGTTTGCATTTCTCAGGGTCAATGAATACCCATACTCGTGTCCTAAATAGTATCCCTTTGAGTATGAGAAAAAAATTATGTTTTTAAAAAGTATGCAGCATTTCCAAAATTGAGTATACTTTAAATGCCCGCATGTCATATTCATTTTGCCTTTGACCACAGCTGATCAATTAGATATGGGGATGCGCTACCGAAATCAACGAATAGGGAAACAACGCAATTACACATGGTGTATTCTCAGTATGCAAAAATAGAATGTTTAATAGCATGCAACATTTCGAAAATCGAGTAAGGTTTAAATGCCAGGATGTTATACTCATTCCAGCTCTTCATCTAGTAGAATTAGATGCACACTTTTCCACAATGCATTGGAAAAGGTGGGCTGTGAGTGATGGGCCCTAGCTAACAACAAAACTAGGCTACTTAATTGGGAAGATGCCTGAAGCTTCTGTGTTGGTGTTCAAATGTAGGCTAAGTCATTTTTGTTCTCCTTAAAATGATGACAAGCATTGCATTGTAGGCTACATCTTTGAGAATGTAAGTGTTTTATATTTTATTTTTACTCAAAGTGGATTTCTGTTTTCTCACTGAAAAGTGTTTATTGTTTTCTTCGTCAGAGCTTTTAGTCTTGTCGTCTATGACAAACAGAAAGTCTATTTTTTTTTTTAAATCTATGATTATTTTAGATAAATGGCTATAAATCTATGTCAGTGGCTACGATGTAGAGTTGGGGACCTTACATCTAAGTTAATATGAGATGGAAGGAGAGTTCCTACGAGTTCAGGAAGCCAAGCTAGAGCTCTGTGAGACTTTCACATCGACGGGGGCAGATGTTTTGATCAAGAGAGACCTTTAGAAAATATGCTCTAATACTACAGATACAAGTATGTATTTTACAATTATAAGGAAGGTGAAATCTTATAGTTAATCATTTTATAATTTGATTATGCTATATTTAGAAAGCTTATAAGTAAATTCAAGCCTTATTCATCGTTTTATTGAATAGGAAATACATCATACTGTACATCATATTTGTACTGTGTACTTGAACTTATGTCCTTAAAAGTGACTCCACCTCAGCAATTTATAAAACATTTTACCAGAAAGGTGAGATAGCAACCTTTCTTTGAGTATGCAACATTACTAGTTATTGTTTATGGCCCTTTCATGATAAATAATAACTTTTATGCCGATTATGGGGATTATACCGATTTACATTTTCAATCCCATTGAACTGTTTAATGAGGCAGTCTAGACAGTGCAGGTAGGCCTAGACAGAGCAAGTGTTTGGTGGTTGCAGCCCTGTTCCACCCCTTTATGTTACTTTATTAATATATTCAAATGAACCCATTGTATTTATGCTAACTAGGCACATATACTGTTCTATATTCTAACACAAAATATTGTAACAAATACCTGATACCATTTAGAACATTTATATATGAGTGCATTAAGAATAAGTGAAATTTGACAATACATTGAATACCAGGATTTTCATCAAAATCCCTGAACTCCATTAATTATTTGTCTGTGCCAGCAAAATGTTTTATGTGCTATAATTCGTTCAATATCTGATGCATTTAAAACATTCTAAAAGTTTGAAGTATCTTCATCCATTGTCCAACTATTGCGTTTATTAGAATTGTTTTTAAAACCTTTTAACAATTTTGGTGACCGTTATTAAGGACATTATCACTGCCACATTTATACTCAGGCATACATTATCAGGAAATTATCATTACATTATCATGACATTAGCAGGACATTATCAAGACATTATCATGACATTAGCAGGAAATTATCATGACATTAGCAGGATATTATCAGGACAATGATGATTAAGTACAAAATTGTATCCACTCACTACTGAGTAAATCGCTCTGGATAAGAGCGTCTGCTAAATTACAATTTTAAATATATATATATTGAATTAACACATTATCATTGTAGTACCAATTAGTCATGAATCAAGTGTGATAATCGTTGTCAGAATTTTTCCTCTGAGGAATATTTAGAATGATAAAAGATTAAGCTGAGGAGTGATGGAATTTGACAAAGTTTAAAAACCAACTTCAAATGGTTTGACTGTGTCTCTGTGGTGTCTTTTTTCTCCTCCAGAGCAGGGAGGGTTACGACCTGCTGGGCTGCACACAGAACATGGCTGACCACATCAAGACCAAGTGGACCAACCCTGAGGTCAGTACAACCAAACTGTTACAACTAACATTCCAATATGGCCGATGGTGTTTCTACCTCGGAACATTGCTTTGAACGAGTACGTCTGATGATTCTTTTCCTTCAAATTCTATAACAACGAATCCCATCAGTGGCAGTATGAAATATCAATCTATCGTGAGCTAAAGATGGATTACACAGAGATTACATCCTAAATGAGACAGAGGGGGTATACATGAGAGCCAATTATTCCCATCTATTCACTGTGTTCCTTTCACTGGGAGGGCTTCCATTTGGCTCCCTGTCTAAGAACCTAGAGATTTATGACATCACCACCTAAATCTGTCTTCATCTCCTCCCAGACACACATATATGGCTCTGTTGAGCAGGACTATAGACAAGATATCGTCACAACATCCTTGTTTACTGCTGAGACATAGTACAGAGTCCTGGCTTGCTTTCATACAGTGCTAGTGACTGTAGGTCTTCCTCTAGGTAGTTTATTGTTTAGTGCAAGTTATTGAACATGCATGTTTGACATGGAGTAGGTTATTTGGCAGGGGTCCTGTTAATAGAGTGATATTAGTAGAGCTTCCTTTAGTGATATTGGTTCCCACAGTAGCCTATGGGATTGGCAGGTGGCTAAGTTGTAGTCCCTCTCGACAAGCTACCTCAGGTAGACCAATTTAAAACACACAACAACTGAAATAGACTTTCACTATTCCAGGTCGACCTTGTAAAGGATAGCTGTAATTCCTGCCCAGATAGGTTAGTGTGGGGACACAGTCACTGGAAATCAAACGGTGTGCATGCGTGTCTGGGAGTTAGGTCAGTGCTAACCAGCCAGGTCTAATTTATTTACCATAGACAGTGTTGTACCTGGACCCCCAGCGAACCCTGCAGGCCTAACGCTCTGCTGTGTCGTTACATAACTCTGTCTCCCGCTGAGAGCTGACCTGCAGCCATGCACCATAATCTAGCAGGTTCATTTGAACACCCTTTGAAAAGGTAATACCCTTATGGGCAGCCCCAGCCCCGGCAATTTATCATACTGACATATCAACGCTGCCCCCAGGCCTTCCCGCTGCCCCCAGGCCTTCCTGGACCTTTTGTCTTCTGTACTCCCACCAGAGAGGTGTGGCGTGTTCAGGAAAATCCACTTCCCTCCTTATTCACAGGCTGACATGTCAGGAACCATTAGATGGATTTGTCGCTGTGTCCTCTCCACGCTCTCGAATGTCACAGCTTCTCATTATACAAGACTGCAAGCTGATACAGTGCAGTCAACCGGTGGCAGAGGGAGGGGGTGTGAGTGATGGGGAAGTTTGAAAATATGTAACTTTAGCATGGTAAAGTGAGTCTAGCAAGAGAAGAGGTGTGTGTGTGTACAGTACCATCCCCCTGCGGCGCATGGAGATATGGGCTCAGAGACGTGCAGATTCAAATCCCCATACCTGAGGCAGAGTACACAATTAAGTAGAGGGAATGTAATTCAAGTAAACAACAGTTAGGGGTTCAACCTTTTTATCCACTCACCTCCTTGCATGCGCACACACACACACACACACGCACAAGCACGCACATTTTACTATCCTTGTGGGGACATAAAATTGATTTCCCCTAAACCTAACCCTTACCCTAACCTTAACCCAAAACCTTAAAATAGCGTTTGTCCTTTTGGGGACCTGTGTATTTTCTTGTTTTTCGATCCTTGTGGGGACTTTTGGGGATTTCCGGTACCTACGAGGATAGTAATACACACACAGCTCAAGCAATTTTTTCAACTGTCAACACATTCAAATGAATAGAAGCCGTGTACTGGAGATGCGTTGGTTGGGAATTGTATAGAGGTACGCGTTCGGGCTGTGCGTCCCTCGCGGATGGTGGTGTCAGAGCCACATAGCTATGTCACAAAGGGTTGCTGGACTATTGCTCTCAGCGTCTCTAGACTATGATTTAGGCTTAACTGCCTGCCTGCTTGCCTGCCAACCTTCCTGTGTGCGTGTGCGTGTGTGCTTGCATGTGTGTCTATGTGTCTGTCTCTGAGAGCAGGTAACAGTGTGTTAACCGGGGGGGATCTAGGCAGCAGGTAGTCAGCATATTTACCTCTGTCTCATATTTTATTTACTGTTTCCTCTGCTTAATGCAGTCAGTGGCACAATGCCTGCTGGGGTGGTGCTGCTGGCTGCCTCTCGCTCGCTTCAGACAGGGCCCATATTAGGAGCACCGAACACACACACACACACACCTTCCGGCTCCATCCCTTTTCCCTGCTTCAGAAAATCTAGAAAAGTACACATTAAAGCTGTCACAGGGAGGCCAGGAACAGACAGAAATGCATGGGAAAAACTAACTATTTCTTTCTTTCTCCTGCTCTTTCCATCTTTCCCTCTCTCTCTGCCTCTCCCTCCCTTTGTCCTTCTTTCTTTCCTTTCACAGCATTTTAATTGCATTACCGTATGTATCATTGCCCAGGAGCTCACTGTACCTGACTTTCCTTCACAACCGTGAAAGGCGCAGGGCATTGAAACTCCTGCCGTTAGAATGCCACAGGCCCTCTCTCTCCCTCCCTTGCTTTCCCCCTGTTTACATTACTTTAGAGTAAAAAAGGGTGAAAGTAAACAGTAGCAGTGCGTGAGTAAAATCACTGGGGAGCCAGAAAAAAAGCCCATCTACAACCTATGTGTTGTGATAATTGCGTTGTTTGCTCTATATCCTGTTAGTTCATATGCCTTGCGACCGTGATATATAGGCCTAACACCAAGACAATAAGAAGACACAGTGGCAGAATAAATTCAACCACATCTCTGTGTCATCACAAAACCGGAGAGTAACCTCTGTCTGGTGAAGTCCACAAAGCATATTGAATGTAACAAACAGTTACATGACCTACAGCATGGCCAAGCAAGTTAATATTTCTGACATTTTCGGACTACTAAACCACTATTGTTAGAACCACGGGACGTTACCGCAAGTCGCAAAGAAAACAGGAGCTGCCTTGACTATGCCAGCCCCATTTCAACTTCAACATCATTAAATCACCTAAAAGATAGCAAAAACGATTTAGTCCAATCAACGTAAGCTAACTATGATGTGGCTGTCCATGGTTCTGATTTCTGTGTGTGTGTGTGTGTGTGTGTATTTGTGCAGGTGGAAAAACATGTTGACTCACCCTACTTGTAGAGAAACGGCATTGCCATCCTCCGCTCGTTCATGTTGACAAAACGGTCTATGACTCTGTCATACAGTACACACTGTTATTTTTTGTTGTCCTAGGCTACCTGGCTAAAATTCTTGCTTGAAAGCCTAAATTTCTTTCATGGACAACAATGCGCCAGGCCAGTTAGTAAACATTAGCCTACTACATCTAGCTACATATTTTACCATCCTCTCAGGCCAGGGGCACAATGTAAGAATTTATGGTTGGATCAGAATCAGATTTTTCTTTGCTCTCAATGTGATGTGATTGGAGTGAAGCCAAATCCAAAGTGGCTTCCCTTGACACTTTTTTTGGGGTTCGCCAGGACCATTCACAGTTGAGCTCACTTAGTTTAGCTCAACGCTGATTTGCTGTTTATACTTTTTTTTTTATCAAGGGAGGCCAACTGCTCGCTGGCTTCCCTTGCATTCAGTGCTATGGGTGGCAATAATGTCATATTACTTTTGACCAGACAGCATCAGATAGATGATTTACACATACAGAGAGTGGCAATTTTTTCGCTCGCTTGGATGCTTTCTCCAGTGAGATACATTCAGCCTCTTGTGAATTGAAGGAAAATTATGAAACACAGTCAATTGTTTGGGGAAGCCTGGCTTCCCTTGGCATCCATGAATACACGCCACTGAAAGTAAATAAAACATGTTACCTCTCCTCTGTTGAGTTAGTGGGTAATTTGGAGAATTTGATTGCTGGCAGAGAAACGCCGATAACGGAGAGAGCGAGAGTGCAGAATGGGGCTTTGGATCTCCCTGGAAAAGTGTTCATTTGGAGTGGGGCCATTGTTGCCAGAGGGAGGGACTGACAGTTCAAAGTCATTTGCTCCTAATGTTCCATTAATGCTTTTTAGCCCTTTTACAAACATTACACAGACCCTGGGACTGGGGATGAGCACCAGCAGGACCTATATGGGAGGAGATGACCTTCACAGAAAGTTTCATAACAAGTGTACACAGAGATGCGCAGTATGTATTTTAAATATGCATTTCAGTTACTTCTGAGTATTTTACGCTGGGCTGAACTACACTCCAATGTATTTTGTAACAAGATACTTTCGAGAACTCTAATTAGTATTTTCAAAATACCAAATACTTTTCTATACCACTTGTTTTATAGTGGTTCACCATTTTTTGCCCCCCTTTCACTTTGCATTGGTATCAGAAGTCACTATGGCACTATGTTGTGTTATTTTTTCGTTTTGATTTATTTCACCTTTATTTAACCACGTTGGCCAGTTGAGAACAAGTTCTCATTTACAACTGCCACCTGGCCTAGATAAAGCAAAGCAGTGTGACAAAAACAACAGCACAGAGTTACACATGGGATAAACAAACGTACAGTCATAAACACAATAGAAAAATCTATATACAGTGTGTGCAAATGTAGAAGGCAATAAATAGGCCATAGTTGAGAAATAATTACAATTTAGCATTAACACTGGAGTGATAGATGTGCAGATGATGATGTGCAAGTAGAGATACTTGGGTGCAAAAGAGCAAAAAAACTAAAAAACAATATGGGGAGGAGGTTGTTGGGTGGGCTATTTACAGATGGACTGTGTACAGGTGCAGTGATCAGTAAGCTGTGTCTGCTAAATTGACTTAATGCGTATGGAAAAATGGACAATCGCAAAGCATGCAGAGTATTATTCTTATGAGCTCCGCCCTGAAACAAGGTTTTGCATAGAAGGGATATAGCTTTTGTAAAAATGTACTTTTCTTGGCAGATTTAGGGGAACTTACGCAGCAGGTTAGGAGAATTAACATAGCAGGTTAGGAGAATTAGGTTAAGCTGTATCTCATCTAGACATGACCCTGAAACAAGGCCAATAATAATACCCAGTGTGCTTTGTAGTTTATTTTGGTATGTTCATTTTCACATATACATTAACATTTTGGTCATTTAGCAGACACTCTTATCCAGAGTGACTTACAGTGCAACCAAGGTTGATAAACAACAACATATCACAGTCATGGCAAGTAAAACATTTCTGTAGCCGTTACTGAGAATGTTGTTGCTGCTCGGGCCGGCTACTTGAAAATGTATTCCTATATTTTAAAATACATATATTTTAATTAAATACATTTCAAAAGTATTTTTAATTTTAATTTTAATGCAATTACTAAATACCCTTAAGATCAATGTATTTTGTTATTTTTGCCCATCCCTGAGTGTACAGGACTTAGATGTTTTCTAATCTTCCGAAGCCGTTAGGGCATATGTATACTAAAGATTTCAAATTTATGCATGACTATGAGTTCAAGTGATCGTTAAATAAAATTGTAAACATATACAGGCTTTAGCTGTTTTGGAGCTAAGTAGGTAATGTTTTCCTGTTTCTTATAAATGGCATGATTAGCTGGTTGTGTCTTTTGTTTTGGTCTATTTCTGAGTGTTGGCTCTGTTAGCATTCTCTATCAGTACTAATTGGTAGCACCACGTTCTGAATCTCCAACCCCAAAGGAGCCACTGTCCGTTGTCAATTTCATTGGAGTGTACACTGTATAGACTTCTGCAGTCATGTGCACAGCACTCTCTCTCATTACCAATGTTTAAGAAATTTGCTATATTTAGTCAAACACAGATCACAACTCTTCTCTGTAACATGTTGATACCAAAGAGCCGTTCCGTCTTTAACATTTTGATACCAAACAGTCGTTGTCTGTCTTTGTGTAGCCTCAGAGGCAGTGGCCCAATGCCCACACACTTGCCAGTGCCCTCTCTATCTCTTTCCCTCCCCCCTCCCCTTGTTGAGCCCTGTACACAAACACACACACTCTCGCTCTCTCTCTTTCTCTTTCTTTCTTTCTTTCTTTCTTTCTTTCTTTCTTTCTTTCTTTCTTTCTTTCTTTCTTTCTTTCTTTCTTTCTTTCTTTCTTTCTTTCTTTCTTTCTTTCCTTCCCCTGGTGGCTCCAGTTGGAGGCCTCAGTCTGCTCCAGTGTAAGATTAGCACGCATGGCTGCCTCCCCTCTCACTATCAGGACTACCAGGGAGAGAGGTCCAAATGCAGAGGGCCATGCTCCATAAACAGAGGGCCAGTGCTAGGAGTGCACCCCATCCCCTCTGGTGCAGGAGTTGTAGGGACCCAGCAGCAGAGGGCATGGGGGTTCACTGGAGGCCCTGGAGGATAGTAGAGGTGGTGAGAAAATGTGTCACCGTGTCAGATTGATGACATGTCCACAGCAAATTTGCGATCGGAATTTCACCACACACAGTGTTAAATTTGAAAACTTTCTTAGAAAGTATATTTGACCATCTCAAATAGTTTTAAACTAATAGTTTTCTAAGGGTTGATAAACTAATATGGGTGTTACATATTCCGACTTTAATTACAGGAGAAGTTATATTTTCTACAACCAGATCTCTATTTTTTATGTAAATGGTATGTTATGGAAGGGTCCAGAAACCTTTTTTGTGATTTCACGTTTTTGAGAAACCTTGTTATGTAGCATGGGGTCCCGAAAAAACATGAACAAAGGCTCCCAAAACACCCAAATACATCGTTTTAGAAACAGCAAAGCTCTCAGTATAGTGATGCAGGTCTTTAGATGTTGTACACATGAAATTGTGTCATTCCAAACTTTATCTGCAATGTTATCCTGTTGAGGACAGAGGGCGCTGTTTTCACTTTGGGAGAAAATCGTGCCCAATTTAAACGGCCTCGTACTCAATTCTTGCTCGTACAATATGCATATTATTATTACTATTGGATAGAAAACACTCTCTAGTTTCTAAAACCGTTTGAATTATATCTGTGAGTAAAACAGAACTCCTTTTGCAGCAAACTTCCTGACAGGAAGTGGAAAATCTGAAATTGATGCACTGTTCTAGGGGCTGCCTATTAAAGTCCTTGATAATTATTAGTTTAGATGCACTTCATACGTCTTCCACTAGATGTCGACAAGCAGTGAGAGAAGAAATTGAGTGTGTAACTTGATCTGGACTCGAATCATAGCTCTTGGCATGACGTGTCACCAGTTTCCTGTTTTCTGGAGAGCGCGAGGAGGGACCTGGATTTGCCTTCTGATAAGCTGACGTTATGGACGACTAATATCTCCGGCTTTGATTTTATTTGATACATGTGACAATATCATCGTAAAGTATGTTTTTTCAATATAGTTTAATCAGATTATTGAAATTTTTTCGGGAGTTTTGCCGTGTTCCGTTCTCTTCCGTTTGTTGACGATGGAGAGATTCGTGCCACTTGGCAAGTGTGCTTGCTAAATCGAGAGGGAAAAAGGCCGTTCTAAAACCAAACAACAATTGTTCCCGACAAAGGACCCCATGTACAACATCCTGATGGAAGATCAGCAAAAGTAGGACCCATTCTATGATGTTATTTCATATATCTGTCGTACATGTGAACTAGTCGTTTGCGCCCAGCTTTTGGGTACTCTCTCGCTATACCTAAGCTGGATGTCGTAATGAAGTTATTTTTAGAATTCTAACACGGCGATTGCATTGAGAACTAGTGTATCTATCATTTCCTATACAACATGTATTTTTTTAGTTATGTTTATGAATAGCTATTTGGTCAGAATATGTGTGTCAGAAAAAGTGTCAGAAAAATATCCGGACGTTGTGGGAAAAAGATGCTACGTTAGCACAACGTTAGCACAATGTATAACCACTGATTTCATCTCTAAATATGCACATTTTCGAACAAAACATAAGTGTATGTATAACCTGATGTTATAGGACTGTCATCTGATGAAGCTTATCAAGGTTAGTCAAAATTATATATCTTGCTGGTTTATTCGCTATCGCTAACGTGCCTATTGCTATCGCTAACGTGCCTTGATGAATGAATGCGGTAGTGTGGTAGGCTATTGTAGTAAGCTAATATAATGCTATATTGTGTTTTCGCTGTAAAACACTTAAAAAATCGGAAATATTGGCTGGATTCACAAGATGTTTGTCTTTAATTTGCTGTACACCATTGATTTTTCAGAAATGTTTTATGATGAGTATTTAGGTATTTGACGTTGGTGTCTGTAATTATTCTGTCTGCTTTCGGTGCAATTTCTGATTGTAGCTGCAATGTAAACTATGATTTATACCTGAAATATGCACATTTTTCGAACAAAACATAGATTTATTGAATAACATGTTATAAGACTGTCATCTGATGAAGTTGTTTGTTGGTTAGTTTGGTTGGTTCTTGGTTAGTTAGGTTGGCTTTGTGCATGCTACCTGTGCTGTGAAAAATGTCTGTCCTTTTTTGTATTTGGTGGTGAGCTAACATAAATATATGTGGTGTTTTCGCTGTAAAACATTTAAAAAATCGGACATGTTGACTGGATTCACAAGATGTGTATCTTTCATTTGCTGTATTGGACTTGTTAATGTGTGAAAGTTAAATATTTCTAAAAAATATCTTTTGAATTTCGCGCTTTCAGTGGAATGTGGGAGGAGTTCCGCTGGCGGAACGCCAGAGCCAGACAGGTTAAATTCCGTTTTGCGCGACTCAAGCCGATTCCCCTATCCAGCTTCTCCAGTCTCTATGTATGCTTGCTGCTACAGGTAACTACCAAAATAAAGGAAACACCAACATGTCTTAACCTGTTTGGGCTGCAAGCCCGACACCGCCCACAATATGACAACATCCAGCTCAAAGTGCAGGGCGCGAAATTCAAAAGCTAGTTTTTACAAATATTTAACTTTCACACATTAACAAGTCCAAGACACCAGATGAAAGATAAACTTCTTGTGAATCAAACCAACATGTCCGATTTTTAAAATGTTTTACAGGGAAGACAAAATATGTAAATCTATTAGCTAACCACGTTAGCAAATGACACCACTTTTCTAACTCCATCAGTTTCTTACTCCATCAGGTGCTATCACAAATTCGACCAAATAAAGATATAAATAGCCACTAACCAAGAAACAAATTCATCAGATGACAGTCTGATAACATATTTATTGTATAGCATATTTTTTTTCGAAAAATGTGCATATTTCAGGTATAAATCATATTTTACATTTCAGCTACAAATCAGAAAGTGCACCGAAAGCAGCCATAATATTTACAGACACCAACAGACACCAACGTCAAATAGCTTATTACTCATCATAAAACATTTCCGAAAAATATATAGTTTGCAGCAATTGAAAGATAGGCAACTTGTGATTCCAAACAATATTTCCGATTTATTAAATGTTTTACAGCGAAAACAAAATGTATCGCTATATTAGCGTAGCCACAATAGAGAGACACATTTGGGCGCCCACGACCCGTTCACATGCACGACAGATATATGAAATAACATCATAAAATGAGTCTTACTTTGGCTGATCTTTCATCAGAATGTTGAAACAGGCGTCCTCTGTCCAGATGAGTCGTTGTTTCGTTTCAGAATGAGAAATATCCCTGTTCATTTACCATTTCCAGTAGCCGTGGCCCAACGTAAACACAGTCATACGACGGAACACGGCAAAACTCCCGAATAAAGTTTCAATAATCTGATTAAACTATATTGAAAAAACATACATTACGATGATATGGTCACATATATCCAAAAAAATTCGAGCCGGAGACGTTAGCCGTTCGTTAGGAAGGCAAAACAGAAGTCCATCCCACTTCCTTCAGAATACCGGAAGTGGGCGCTCAGGTCAAAGAAATAGGTTTTTTTCCACCACAGACCAAGAGGAGCAAAAAAATTTCTTCTCTGACATCCTCTTTACACCAATAGGAAGGCGTATAGACTGTCAGCAGACTCCTAGGTGTTAAGACCATGTATAGGCATCAGATTGAAAAGAGCATAGATTTCTGACATTTCACTTCCTGGTCAGGAAAAGTGCTGCAGAAGGACTTGTGTTTCACTCAGAGAAATAATTCCAACTGTTTTAGAAACTAGAAAGTGTTTTCTATCCAAAAAGAATAATAATATTCATATTGTACGAGCAAGATTTGAGTAGGAGGCCGTTTGAAATGGGCACGATTTCACTGGCTACTCAACACTTTGCCTTGCAGCCATAAGAAGTTTTAATAGTGCGTTGGGCCACCACAAGCTGCCAGAACAGCTTCAGTACACCATGGCATAGATTTTACAAGTGTGTGGAAGCACCCCGTTATTTCAATATACAAAAGGTGTCTGGACCCTTCTCTAACATGCCAATTACATAAAAAATGTAGATTTGGTTTTAAAAAACACTTCTCCTTTAACACTTCATTAGAGCTGATGCTGTTACACTTTCTCAGTGTTAGGGAATTAGTAACTCGTTTTGGGTTGTTGTTTTAACACTAAGGTGTAAAGACTTATTTCCATATTTATTTCCCATGGTGCCTTTTGAGTGAATTTTGGAGGTACCAGTACCACCCATGACTGTGTTTGCTAGTGACAGAGACATGATTGTAGCATTTGATGGCTTTCAGTCTTGTAGCCTTCCCCAAGTGAGTGCCTAAGTCAATATTTTATCATAAAAATGTAATTATTTATGACTATACATTACTTTGTTTTACAATACCATACTTTAACAGACTCGTTTTACCCTAACACAGTGGTCTGAAACTCCTAGTTTGCAGGCCACATTGGCAAGTCACATTTTTCTGGCTTGCAAAGTGGTATATCATTCTTATTGGAATCCAGCCACAGTTAGTATAGCTAACAATTGGAAAAAAAATCACCCACAACTCAGTTAGAATGGGTGCGAAGGTAGAGAAGATTACTATATGAGACTACCTAAACCATCTAAATGGGAACAACCATCTCAATAACGGGTGAAATAAGTTCAACCACTTACAGATTGGAATAGTTTGGATACACCTACCCATTCAAGAGTTTTTCTTTATTTTTACTATTTTCTACATTGTAGAATAAAAGTGAAGACATCAAAACTATGAAATAACAAAAATGGAATCATGTAGTAACCAAAAATGTGTTAAACAAATCAAAATATATTTTAGATTTTAGATTCTTCAAAGTAGCCACCCTTTGCCTTGATGACAGCTTTGCACACTCTTGACATTCTCTCAACCAGCTCCATCTGAAATGGTTTTCCAACAGTCTTGAAGGAGTTCCCACATATGCTGAGCACTTGTTGGCTGCTTTTCCTTCACTCTGCGGTCCAATCATCCCAAACCATCTCAATTGGGTTGAGGCCAGGTGATTGTGGAGACCAGGTCATCTGATGCAGCACTCCATCACTCTCCTTCTTGATCAAATAGCCGTTACACAGCCTTGAGGTGTTGGGTCATTGTCCTGTTGAAAAACAAATGATAGTCCCACTAAGGTCAAACCAGATGGGATGGCATATCACTGCAGAATGCTGTGGTAGCCATGCTGGTTAAGTGTGCATTGAATTCTAAATAAATCACAGACTGTGTCACCAGAAAAGCACCCCCACATCATCACACCACCTCCTACATGCCTCACAATGGGAACCACACACGCGGAGATCATCCGTTCACCAACTCTGCATCTCACAAAGACAGCAGTTGGAACCAAAAACCAAAAATCTAATCAAATCAAATGTATTTATATAGCCCTTCGTACATCAGCTGATATCTCAAAGTGCTGTACAGAAACCCAGCCTAAAACCCCAAACAGCAAGCAATGCAGGTGTAGAAGCACGGTGGCTAGGAAAAACTCCCTAGAAAGGCCAAAACCTAGGAAGAAACCTAGAGAGGAACCAGGCTATGAGGGGTGGCCAGTCCTCTTCTGGCTGTGCCGGGTGGAGATTATAACAGAACATGGCCAAGATGTTCAAATGTTCATAAATGACCAGCATGGTCAAATAATAATAATCACAGTAGTTGTCGAGGGTGCAGCACCTCAGGAGTAAATGTCAGTTGGCTTTTCATAGACGATCATTAAGAGTATCTCTACCGCTCCTGCGGTCTCTAGAGAGTTGAAAACAGCAGGTCTGGGACAGGTAGCACGTCCGGTGAACAGGTCAGGGTTCCATAGCCGCAGGCAGAACAGTTGAAACTGGAGCAGCAGCACGGCCAGGTGGACTGGGGACAGCAAGGAGTCATCATGTCAGGTCGTCCTGAGGCATGGTCCTAGGGCTCAGGTCCTCCGAGAGAGAGAAAGAAAGAGAGAATTAGAGAGAGCATACTAAAATTCACACAGGACACCGGATAAGACAGACGTACTCCAGATATAACAAACTGACCCTAGCCCCCCGACACATAAACTAATGCAGCATAAATACTGGAGGCTGAGACAGGAGGGGTCAGGAGACACTGTGGCCCCATCCGATGATACCCCCGGACAGGGCCAAACAGGAAGGATATAACCCCGTCAACCCAGACAGGAAGATCACGTCAGTGACTCAACCCACTCAAGTGACGCACCCCTCCTAGGGACGGCATGGAAGAGCACCAGTAAGCCAGTGACTCAGCCCCTTTAATAAGGTTAGAGGCAGAGAATCCCAGTGGAGAGAGGGGAACCTGCCAGGCAGAGACAGCAAGGGTGGTTCGTTGCTCCAGAGCCTTTCCGTTCACCTTCACACTCCTGGGCCAGACTACACTCAATCATAGGACCTACTGAAGAGATGAGTCTTCAATAAAGACTTAAAGGCTGAGACCGAGTCTGCGTCTCTCACATGGGTAGGCAGACCATTCCATAAAAATGGAGATCTATAGGAGAAAGCCCTGCCTCCAGCTGTTTGCTTAGAAATTCTAGGGACAATTAGAAGGCCTGCGTCTTGTGACCGTAGCGTACGTGTAGGTATGTACGGCAGGACCAACTCGGAAAGATAGGTAGGAGCAAGCCCATGTAACGCTTTGTAGGTTAACAGTAAAACCTTGAAATCAGCCCTTGTCTTAACAGGAAGCCAGTGTAGGGAGGCTAGCACTGGAGTAATATGATCACATTTTTTGGTTCTAGTCAGGATTCTAGCAGCCGTATTTAGCACTAACTGAAGTTTATTTAGTGCTTTATCCGGGTAGCCGGAAAGTAGAGCATTGCAGTAGTCTAACCTAGAAGTAACAAAAGCATGGATACATTTTTCTGCATCATTTTTGGACAGAACATTTCTGATTTTTGCAATGTTACGTGGATGGAAAAAAGCTGTCCTTGAAACAGTCTTGATATGTTCGTCAAAAGAGAGATCAGGGTCCAGAGTAACGCCGAGGTCCTTCACAGTTTTATTTGAGACGACTTTACAACCATCAAGATTAATTGTCAGATTTAACAGAAGATCTCTTTGTTTCTTGGGACCCAGAACAAGCATCTCTGTTTTGTCCGAGTTTAAAAGTAGAAAGTTTTCAGCCATCCACTTCCTTATGTCTGAAACACAGGCTTCTAGCGAGGGCAATTTTGGGGCTTCACCATGTTTCATTGAAATGTACAGCTGTGTGTCATCCGCATAGCAGTGAATGTTAACATTATGTTTTCGAATGACATCCCCAAGAGGTAAAATATATAGTGAAAACAATAGTGGTTCTAAAACGGAACCTTGAGGAACACCGAAATGTACAGTTGATTTGTCAGAGGACAAACTGATATCTTTCCGACAGATAAGATCTAAACCAGTTTGTCCGTGTAGACCAATTTGGGTTTCCAATCTCTCCAAACTAATGTGTTGATCGATGGTATCAAAGGCAGCACTAGGTCTAGTAGCACGAGGACAGATGCAGAGCCTCAGTCTGACGCCATTAAAAGATCATTTACCACCTTCACAAGTGCAGTCTCAGTGCTATGATGGGGTCTAAAACCAGACTGAAGCATTTCGTATACATTGTTTGTCTTCAGGAAGGCAGTGAGTTGCTGCGCAACAGCTTTTTCAAAAAATTTTGAGAGGAATGGAAGATTCGATATAGGCCGATTAGTTTTTTATATTTTCTGGGTCAAGGTTTGGCTTTTTCAAGAGAGGCTTTATTACTGCCACTTTTAGTGAGTTTGGTACACATCCGGTGGATAGAGAGCCATTTATCATGTTCAACATAGGAGGGCCAAGCACATGAAGCAGCTCTTTAAGTAGTTTAGTTGGAATAGGGTCCAGTATGCAGCTTGAAGGTTTAGAGGCCATGATTATTTTCATCATTGTGTCAAGAGATATAGTACTAAAACACTTAAGTGTCTCTCTTGATCCTAGGTCCTGGCAGAGTTGTGCAGACTCAGGACAGCTGATCTTTGGAGGAATACGCAGATTTAAAGAGGAGTCCGTAATTTGCTTTCTAATGATCATGATCTTTTCCTCAAAGAAGTTCATGAATTTATTACTGCTGAAGTGAAAGCCATCCTCACTTGGGGAATGCTGCTTTTTAGTTAGCTTTGCGACAGTATCAAAAAGAAATTTCAGACCAAAGAACAGATTTCAATTGTCAAATGTCCGTTGCTCGTGTTTCTTGGCCCAAGCAAGTCTCTTCTTATTATTGGTGTCTTTTAGTAGTGGTTTCTTTGCAGCAAATCGACCATGAAGGCCTGATTCACGCAGTCTTCCCTGAACAGTTGATGTTGAGATGTGTCTATTACTTGAACTCTGTGAAGCATTTATTTGGGCTGCAATTTCTGAGGCTAGTAACTCTAATGAGCGTATCCTCTGCAGCAGAGGTAACTCTGGGTCTTCCTTTCTTGTGGCGGTCCTCATGAGAGCCAGTTTCATCATAGCGCTTGGTGGTTTTTGCGACTGCACTTGAAGAAACTTTCAAAGTTCTTGAAATTTTCTGAATTGACTGACCTTCATATCTTAAAGTAATGATGGACTGCTTATTTGAGCTGTTCTTGCCATGATATGGACTTGGTCTTTTACCAAATAGGGCTATTTTCTGTATACCACCCCTACCTTGTCACAACACAACTGATTGGCTCAAATGTATTACGAAGGAAAGAAATTCCACAAATTAACTTGTAACAAGGCACACCTGTTAATTGAAATGCATTCCAGGTGACTACCTCATGAAGCTGGTTGAGAGAATGCCAAGAGTGTGCAAAGCTCTCATCAAGTTAAAGGGTGGCCACTGAAGAATCTCAAATAAAAAATGCAATTAGATTTGTTTAACACTTTTTTGGTTACTACATGATTCCATATGTGTTATTTCATAGTTTGGATGTCTTCACTTTTATTCTACAATGTATAAAATAGTAAAAATAAAGAAAAACCTTGGAATGAGTAGGTGTGTCCAAACTTTTGACTGGTACTGTATACTTAAACGTTTTTGGAAAACGTGGTCGCATTAAAACAACTGAGGGATATTTTACTGTAACTCTGTTACCAAACTTTACATCTGCACAGTTCTTCCAGGAACTGTGTTTTTGTGAAATTTTCTGTGTAAGTTATTCAAGATGGTCCTTGTGTATTTTTTGTTAACCTTTATTTAACTAGGCAAGTCAGTTAAGAACAAATTCTTATTTACAATGACGGCCTACCCTGGATGACGCTGGGCCAGTGCGTCTCCCTATGGGACTCCCAATCACTGCCGGATGTGAACCAGGGACTGTAGTGACACCTCTTGCACTGAGATGAAGTGCCTTAGACTGCTGCGCCACTCGGGAACCCATATAGAGTTTTATAGTTTGTTAAACTTTGAAATCAATGGTTTTTGTTTAAAATGTATGCCAAAGTGAAAAATCAGAGCCAAAGCGTAATTCCATTGCCATGGAATTACCCGCCAATAGGTGTATTGGGACAGAAAAAGTAACTTCTAGAATCAGTACACTGGTTCTGTGCCTACTAATTTGCTGTGATTGGATCGCCTGGAATCAGAATGAATGATGGACATTTTTCAACTCCCCCCATATGAAGGAAGTGAATCAAAAATGTTACATCTCTTTGTTGAGTTAGGGAGTAATTTGGAGAATCTGATTGCTTGTGCAGAAATGCCAATAACTGACAAGACTTTGGTCCCCAAAGTCTCCTCAACGCTTCACCATCTACATTGTCGTGTTGTGTTGGAGGCAGAGGCATCCCAGTGAGGGGCCTGCTAGTGGAGGTGTCATATTCTAATGAGTCATAGCTAAAGAGAACTCGGCTGCCTTGGGAGATGGGAAATGGATTAAAAGGGAGTCCCAGTAGGCAGTTCAATTGCCCTGAAAGCCAAACAGATGGCATGGCAGAGGGGCTCTGAAGACTCTATCTGCAGACTGGAGCCATGGAGGAGAGCCTGGGGAGGAGATGCGCCATGCCAGGCTGCAGCCAGGTAGCAACCACATGGCACAGACACAGGGCTGGCTCTAGGCTTTTGGGGGCCCTAAGCGAGATTTGGTTGGGAGACCCCCCCCATCTTGCGGCAAAACATTTGTGGCCCCTCTCTTCAAGGTGAATGTTTAGTTTAGAAAAATATTGTAATTTTAATGGAAGTATTCTGCAATTCTAGTACACATTTTGCCATGGGGCGGAGAGAAAATGTAGCAGTTATATAACACATTTCATGCAATTCTACTCATTGTACCATGGGGCAGAGATAAACAACTTGCAGTTTTACAGCTAATTTACTGCAATTCTACACATTTTGCAATGACTTATGCCATGTTAATATGATATCTGAGGGAGAATGACTAACAAAATCAATAGGAGCCTCCTGGAGGTAAGGGCCCCTGGGCACATACTTATTGTCATGAGTCTTGTCCTGGAGGCATAACTGAGTGATTTCCCCTGAGATAGGCCACCTGCAAAGTCCAATTTTGGTCTTATTTAGACATTATGGTTAGCAGTGTGGTTAAGGTTTAAAAACATATTTTTGTGACTTTGTGGCTGTACCAGCTAGTGACCGTTCTGCAGAGCTGCCTCTAGAACAAGATTCACTACGAAAAATGCTATCCTGCTCCTATATGCCCGGTCGGTATTCGGCCATGATTACTACAAGTTTAGATAGCTGGCTAGACTAACTACCAATCTAAAAAGTGATAGCTGACATGACTAATTGAGTGACTGTCACTGACTGACATGACAAGAGAAAAACTGCTGATGCACTACCACATTTTGAAATTGCACCTAGTGTATTCTACTATTCTTACTCTCAACAGTAAGTTGAGACCCCTAGCGACCGGGGGCCCTAAGCGACCGCT
Source organism: Salvelinus namaycush (assembly GCF_016432855.1). Lineage (NCBI taxonomy): Eukaryota > Metazoa > Chordata > Actinopteri > Salmoniformes > Salmonidae > Salvelinus > Salvelinus namaycush. The sequence goes on along the minus strand of NC_052327.1, from coordinate 40,439,055 downwards.
TATGTCGCTTATGCCTTGAACCGGCCCTGCACAGAGAGAGAGGAAGATCATTAATATGACACTCCGAGAGCGAGAAACAGAGAAAAATAGGAGGTTGAGGCCCCATCCCCTTTTCACTCTCACTCTCTCTCAATTCAAATCAATTCAAAGGGCTTTGTTGGCATGGGAAACATATGTTTACATTGCCAAAGCAAGTGAAATAGATCATTAAAAAAGTGAAATCTCTGTCTTTCTCTCTCTATCCCTCTCTCTCTTCATCTTTCTGTCGCTCTGTGTTCCTCCTTCTCTCTGTCACCTTCTGGCTCTAGTCTTTTACCCCATCATCCTCTGTTATTTTATAATCTCCTCGTCTCTCTTTTACTTCTACATTTATGCACTGGCTCTCTACGTCTCTGTCTCTTTTCCCGGTTTTAGGTCTATATCTCAATCATTTATATCCTACAAAGGTAGTTCATTCGAGTTCATTTGAAATGACAGTAATGTATCTCCTCACCTTACTGAACTCTCTCTCACTTTCTTCACCTTCTTCTCCATATTTGACCTTCTTCCTCTCTTCCTTCATCTTCCTAACACACTCTCTCCCTCTCACCTTCGTTTCCATCTTAAGGCTGGTTTATAGTCCGTCTAATAACATGTCTATAGACCATTTGAATGCGACAAGTGTTGTTGACAAAAACAACATTAATTTATAATAATGTGCGTGTGTCTGTAGACTGTCAATGAGACTATTGCACCCTCTCATCCTCCTCTTCTTCCTCTAATTTCTTCACATTCTCCTTCCATCTCCAAAAGTATTTGAACTGAAATATTTACCATATCTCTCTCTCTTTCTCCTTCCCTCTGTCTCTTCAGATGTCTACAGAGCAGTTGGAGGCGTATGTCAACAGTCAGTTTGATGACCTCTATCGGCTGGTTCGTCTGGAGGAGAAGAGGACCCTCCACCTGGTTGACCTGAAGGAAGCCTTCCTGACTGCCGCCGCCGCTGAGAATATCGCTGAGATCACCATCCACACCAAGCGGCTCCAGGAGGAGATGGCCTGCATCACACAGCAGCTGGGCCAGCTGGACCAGGCCGGGGCACAGCCTGGGGCCGCAATAGCAGCCCTAGTCCAGGGAGGAGCACCTGGCCCTTGCCCCAGACCAGCGGTGAGGCATCTCTCCCTTATACACCACCATGGTCAAGGTAGATGTTACCACTATAGGCACTGATCTTGGATCTGTTTACCATCCCTTAATATAATAACCTTAATCATTGGGGGGTAAAGCAGCAAAGACTTTATAACTGACCCATCACACTAGGATATCTGAAAGGCATAGCAGGCAGCTTCATGTTGATTGGTATGAAGTGTAGAGGGGTAAAATCAGTTTATACAAGCTTCTTTTTATTGGAAAGCAGCTTGTGTAAAACTATGGTGGGTTCTTAGATGTAAACATGTTTAGCACTGCATAGCCAAGGGCTTAAGTGTAGCTGTGTATGTCCTCTGACTGCACACACGTACGCACCCACACCCACACACACACACACACACACACACACACACACACACACACACACACACACACACACACACACACACACACACATGCAACCATTTCAATGTTTTTACTGAGTTACTGTTCATATAAGGAAATAAGTCAATTAAATTCATTAGGGCCTAATCTATGGATTTCACGTGACTGGGCAGGGGCGCAGCCATGGGTGGGCCTGGGAGGGCATAGGCCACTTGGGAGCCAGGCCCACCCACTGAGGAGCCAGGACCTGCCAATCAGAATGAGTTTGTCCCCACAAAAATACTCTATTAAAGACAGAAATACTCCTCAGTTTCATAAACTGTCCGGGTGGCTGGTGTCAGACATTCCTGCAGGTTAAGAAGCCGGATGTGGAGGTTGTGGGCTGGCGAGGTTACACGTGGTATGCAATTGTGAGGCCGGTTGGACATAGGGCCAAATTCTCTAAAACGACGTTGGAGGCGGTTTCTTGTAGAGAAATTAACATTGAATTATATTGCAACAGCTCTGGTGGACGTTCCTGCAGTCCGCATGCCAATTGCATGCTCCCTCAAAATACATCTGTGGCATTGTGTTGTGTTACAAAACGGTACATTTTAGAGTGGCCTTTTATTGTCCCCAGCACAAGGTACACCTGTGTAATGATCATACTGTTAAATCAGATTCTTGATATGCCACACCTGTCAGGTGCATGGATTATCTTGTCAAGTGAGAAATGCTCACTAACAGGGATGTAAACAAATGTGCTCACACAATTTGAAAGAAATAAGCTTTATGTGCGTATTAAACATTTCTGGGATCTTTTATTTCAGCTCACGAAACATGGGACCAACACTTTACATGTTGCGTTTATATTTTTGTACAGTATATACACTATATATACAAAAGTATGTGGACACCCCTTCAAATGAGTGGATTTGGCTATTTCAGCCACCCCTGTTGCTGGCAGGTGTTTAAAATCAAGCACACAGTTATGTAATCTCCATAGACAAACATTGGCAGTGGAATGGTCTTACTGAAGAGCTTAGTGACTTTCAACATGGCACCGTCATAGGATGCCACCTTTATAACAAGTCAGTTTGTAAAATTTCGGCCCTGCTAGACCTGCCCCGGTCAACTGTAAATGCTGTTATTGGGAAGTGGAAATGTCTAGGAGAGACAATGGCTCAGCTACCGAGTGCTGAAGCACGTAGATATCATCCTCGGTTGCAACACTCACGACCAAGTTCCAGACTGCCTCTGGAAGCAATGTCAGCACGACAACTATTCGTCGGGAGCTTCATGAAGTGCATTTCCATGGCCGAGCAGCCGCACACAAGCCTAAGATCACCATGCGCAATGGCAAGCATCGGCTGGAGTGGTGTAAAGCTCGCCACCATTAGACTCTGGAGTAGTGGAATGTCGTTTTCTGGAGTGATGAATCACGCTTCATCATCTGTCAGTCCAACGTACGAATCTGGGTTTGGCAGATGCCAGGAGAACGCTAACTGTAGTTAACTTTAGTTCCAGTGAAGGGAAATCTTAAGGCTACAGCATACAATGACATAATAGACGATTCTATGCTTCCAACATTGTGGCAACAGTTTGGGGAAGGCCCTTTCCTGTTTCAGCGTGACAATGTCCCTGTGGACAAGGCGAGGTCCATACAGAAATGGTTTGTCGAGATCGGCGTGGAAGAACTAGACTGGCCTGCACAAAGCCCTGACCTCAACCCCATCGAACATCTTTGGGATGAATTGGAACGCCGACTGCGAGCCAGGCCTAATCGGCCAACATCGGTGCCCGACCTCACTAATGCTCTTGTGGCTGAATGGAACAAGTCCCCGCAGCAATGTTCCAACATCTAGTGGAAAGCCTTCTCGGAAGAGTGGAGGCTGTTATAGCAGCAAACGGGGGACCAACTACATATTAATGCGCATCATACTTTGGGTCATGTAATGTACAGTACCAGTCAAATGTTTGGAATAAGCTAACATTTTGTAAATTATTCAGATAGTTTTTTTCAACTGCAAACCAAAGACATACATACAATATCAGTCAAAAGTTTGGACACACCTACTCATTCAAGGGTTTGTCTTTATTTGTACTATTTTCTACATTGTAGAATAATTGTGAAGACATCAAAACTATGAAATAACACATATGGAATCATGTAGTAACCACAAAAGTGTTAAGCAAATCTAAATATATTTGATGACAGCTTTACACACTCTTGGCATTCTCTCAACCAGCTTCATGGAGGTAGTCACCTGGAACGTATTTCAGTTAACAGGTGTGCCTTGTTAAAAGATAATTTGTGGAATTTCTTTCCTTCTTAACGCGTTTGAGCCAATCAGTTGTGTTGTAACAAGGTAGCGGTGGTATACAGAAGATAGCCCGATTTGGTAAAAGACCAAGTCCATATTATGGCAAGAAAAGCTCAAATAAGCAAAGAGAAATGTCAGGAACTGGAACTGTGCTTGTATTCTCACTCACATGCACACACACCCCTTCTCCACACACTCCTCCTCACTCATACTAGTTAATAAGAGAAGGCTCTGATTACTTACAGGGTTATATTAAAAGATCCTGCTGGCCCATTACTCACCTGCTATAGTTTAACTACTTCAGGCTCCCAGTCAGGCAGTCGGGGAGAGAGGGAAGGTGGGCTGTATTAATGGCTGTGGCCGGCCTGCAGATTGGTTTCCTGGTTTGAGAAATGGGCCAGTGGTAGGCCGAGTTCATTAAGTCCCTAATTGGATGGTGATGGTTGCCTTGTTTGTTCTCTCATGGAAGTCATTGCTGCAGTGAGCAATGCCTGCTGTGTCTTGGAGACATCGAGGAGAGAGAGAGAGAGACAGCAAGAGAGAGACTGTCTGAGCTCCTACAGTGGCACTTGGGTGGGTGTGTGTGTGTGTGTGTGTGTGTGTGGGTGGGTGGGTGGGTGTGTGGGTGGGTGGGTGGGTGTGTGTGTGTGCCACCGTGCTTCTACATCTGCATTCTTTCCTCTTTGGGATTTTAGGCTCGGTTTCTGTATAAGCACTTTGTGACATCTGCTGATGTAAAACATTTCATTGTGTGTGTGTGCACGCGTGCACATGATTAGGTACAAATAAAAAAGGGTGTGTGTGCAAGAGATACGAAATGGAGAATGAGATAGAAAGAAGCCCTTAACACCAACTTATACACACAATCTAATCATTCTCCAGCGAGTTTCAGTTGTGTGTGTGTGTGTGTGTGTGTGTGCTCGCTAAGCAGTTAGTCTAACTAGAGGCAAGACTGATAAAGAATGGGCCATTTGTTATGTATTACAGAAATGCATGGGCTCCTGTTTTGCAGTGTAATCTACAGATCTGTCATTAAATCAATAAAGAGCGGTGCGGGCAGTAGGTAAGCAGCTGTACAGACGTACGCCGCTGTGTTTACCCTCCAATCACCACACACCATGATTACTGAGCACTTATCTGTCACCCCGGAGGAAACCATCTCTCAGGCTGTCTCACAGAACACACACACACACGCACACACATCACCTCACGTAGCATACACAAATAGTCAGAGAACAAACACACTTTCACACACACACATAGCAGAGTAAATCCGGACGAGCACACACACTCATTTACCTATGCTTACGTTGTACTGTACAGACTGCCAGGAAAGTACCAAAATGTATTTGCTCTATGTGTGTACAGTGCACATAATCGTGTTGACACAGCCACCGATTAGACTTTCTGAAATACACATTTTTGTCACACTCACACGTATTCCAAGAGTGACACAGACAGGAAGGAATGCCTCCACCCATACAGATAGACAGTCATGCACACTGACTTTTTCACATGCCCCAGTGCATCAATACACAAAGAAACACATTCCATTGAATTGTGTGAGGTGTGTTTGCTCCCGCATGAGTCTGTGTTATTGTGCGTACTAGAATGTGTGTGGCTGTTTGTGTAAGCAAGTTACAGTAGTGTCCACATTTCTGTGTGAGCAAGTGTGTGTGTGTGTATGAGTTTGGCAGAGGAGTGTATAGTCAGCTGGTCCAATCAGCCATTAGTCAATCATTAAATGCCAGGTGTGCGGACTGTGTTGCCAGGCCTGAACTGGACCTAACCTGGTCCTGAATCAGACCTAACCTGGTCCTGACCTGGTCCATAACCAAATCTAACCTGGTCCTGACCTGGTTCACAGTGAGGGGCAGAGGGGCTGATCTTAGACAACCAATAGTCTAGAAAGTAAAGCTCATAGTGACTGAACAATTACTGCCATCACTGTAGACCACTCATTCTACAGTATGTTTTCACCTAATCGGACCTGGGTTACAATTAAGTGATAATGCCAGAGAAGCCGGTGTTTGGAGGATATATTGGTACAGGTTTTGTTAGGCCCGAGACACTGTTCTAATCCCTTGCTTTCTAGCTAGCCAACTACGGCTAACTTACAGTCACGTCAAACAGTGCAGCCAGAATAACAGCAAAGTAGCTGCATTTGCATTTGTTTAAGCTGTTTTCTAGTGACATTTATTTGGATACATCCATAACAATGAGCTAATGATGCGCGTTTTCGCCTGTTGTAGAAAATGTGCTATCTCATCAGGACACTGTTGTTCAGAGGAGCTAGCCAACAACACAGCGAACACAATCACTTCAAACTGAAGCTGGAAAGACAGCAAACTAGCTACACTTCGTTTCATATGACCTGTTTTCTATTGATAGTTCTTTGTATATATCCATAAAAATGATGCTGATTCATGATTTCGACTGGCTGAGAAAAGCTGCTTGCCTGTCTGTCTCATCCCGACTCATTACTATGGGACAGCTAGAGATCGAATTTGAATATTGAAACACTGTTGCAAATGTTGGAGAGACAAACAGCAAGGTTTATACAAATCTCCACTGTTGAAAACGAAATGTTAGTATAAAAGAAATGTGAGATAACGTCTAGATGCTATTTATAGTGGAGATGAAGTTTATACGTTGCCTGGCTGGGCTGATGAGACAGTGGATTATCCAGTCAGATGGAACAGAGTAAATAGGCATTTTAACGTCATAGATTTATCCGGTGGTAACTTGTGGAATAGACACTGACTGGAATGTGTTTTTAACAAATTAGCATTCAGGATTAGACCCACCAGTTGTTTAATAGTAAACTAAATACCACCCGGCCTCACAATATGTTCTTATTTTTACATTCACCTTTTGAATTCATTTGAATTCTGCATCTATTCCAATGAGATGTGGGAAGAAAGTGGGAAGTGGGAACTAAGTGGGAAGAAATATGGCAGTATTCTGTTGTCTTGTTTTAATGAAAAGCAGAGCGATGGCGTTAGCGGCTCAGGGCCCTTTGAGGGAAGATACAGTACAGTGCTGTATAGTTAGTCTCTGTGGTCCTCCACTAGCTGGTGTCTGGGCTGGTGGCTGCTAATTAAAGTGTGAACAGTGTCTACTGTCAGAGTAGAGCTCCACCGCTGTATTAATTTACTCTCCTCTTATGTGACACAATGATATGTGAAAGCCACTGTCTCACACTCACAGTCACTCAGTAACACGGTCACACGCTTACTAAGTCACATTGTAAAGCTGTCATTAAGGCACTGTCTCAAAGCCAGTATCACACAGACACTCATACTCAGACACTTTCTTAAACCCTTTTTTCTCCTTGGGTAGTATACGTCATCTACAGGTAGTGATATAGTAAGTATATACATATTCCTACAGTGTGAATGTATTAAAGAACTGTCTGTGAATAGCTTTTGATTTGTGAAGGCATACCAGCTGTGTAGCTACAGCACCTCTGTGTTATTGGCCCCTGTATTAAAACTGCTGTCTCCCTTGTCTTTTTCAGCAGCGCAACATTGAGGCCAGGCCAAGGTAAGTCTGATTAATAACATTCTCAGCATCTAGCAGAGCAGGGAGAAAAAAATACATTTTCAAATCCCCACACTCAGGTGGTTTTACAGTGGGTTTACAGGGATCAGTATACCACACACATCCATGCTCAGACTCACCTGTACAGTAAACGTGCATGCTCTCTCTATCTCTTTCACGCACGTACACGCACGCACACGCACGCACACACACACACACTTCTTTCTCCAGTCCTTGAAGGTGACCGGAAACATGACCGAATACAAACAGTGTAGCTATTCCCTCTGCAAGGCAATCAAACAAGCTAAGCGTCAGTATAGAGACAAAGTAGAGTCGCAATTCAACAGCTCAGACACAAGAGGTATGTGGCAGGGTCTACAGTCAATCACGGATTACAAAAAGAAAACCAGCCCCGTCGCGGACCAGGATGTCTTACTCCTAGACAGACTAAACAACTTATTTGCTCGCTTTGAGGACAATACAGTGCCACTGACACGGCCCGCTACCAAAACCTGCGGACTCTCCTTCACTGCAGCCAATGTGAGTAAAACATTTAAATGTGTTAACCCTCGCAAGGCTGCAGGCCCAGACGGCATCCCCAGCCGCGTCCTCAGAGCATGCGCAGACCATCTGGCTGGTGTGTTTACGGACATATTCAATCAATCCTTATCCCAGCTCTTCCCACATGCTTTAAGAGGGCCACCATTGTTCCTGTTCCCAAGAAAGCTAAGGTAACTGAGCTAATTTGCTTACCGCCCCAATAGGTCCACAGACGACGCAATTGCAACCACACTGCACACTGCCCTAACCCATCTGGACAAAAGGAATACCTATGTGAGAATGCTGGTCATCGACTACAGCTCAGCATTTAACACCATAGTACCCTCCAAACTCGTCATCAAGTTTGAGACCCTGGGTCTCGACCCCGCCCTATGCAACTGGGTACTGGACTTCCTGACAGGCCGCCCCCAGGTGGTGAGGGTAGGTAACAACATCTCCACCCCTCTGATCCTCAGCACTGAGGCCACACAAGGGTGCGTTCTGAGCCCTCTCCTGTACTCCCTGTTCACCCACGACTGCGTGACCATGCAGTAGGCTTGATTACCAACAACGACGAGACGGCCTACAGGGAGGAGGTGAGGGCCCTCGGAGTGTGGTGTCAGGAAAATAACCTCACACTCAACGTCAACAAAACAAAGGAGATGATCGTAGACTTCAGGAAACAGCAGCCGGAGCACCCCCCTATCCACATCGATGGGACAGTAGTGGAGAGGGTAGTACGTTTTATGTTCCTCGGCGTACACATCACGGACAAACTGAATTGGTCCACCCACACAGACAGCGTGGTGAAGAAGGCGCAGCAGCGCCTCTTCAACCTCAGGAGGCAGAAGAAATTCGGCTTGTCACCAAAAGCACTCACAAACTTTTACAGATGCACAATCGAGAGCATCCTGTCGGGCTGAATCACAGCCTGATACGGCAACTGCTCCGCCCACAACCGTAAGGCTCTCCAGAGGGTAGTGAGGTCTGCACAACGCATCACCAGGGGCAAACTACCTGCCCTCCAGGACACCTACACCAACCGATGTCACAGGAAGGCCATAAAGATCATCAAGGACAACAACCACCCGAGCCACTGCCTGTTCACCCCGCTATCATCCAGAAGGCGAGGTCAGTACAGGTGTATCAAATCAGGGACCGAGAGACAGCTTCTATCTCAAGGCCATCAGACTGTTAAACAGCCACCACTAACATTGAGTGGCTGCTGCCAACATACTGACTCAACTCCAGCCACTTTAATAATGGAAAAATTGATGTAAAAAATGTATCACTAGCCACTTTAAACAATGCCACTTTTATATGTTTACATACCCTACATTACTCATCTCATATGTATATACTGTACTCGATACCATCTACTGCATCTTGCCTATGCCGTTCTGTACCATCACTCATTCATATATCTTTATGTACATATTCTTCATCCCTTTACACTTGTGTGTATAAGGTAGTTGTTGTGAAATTGTTAGGCTATTACTGCATTGTTGGAACTAGAAGCACAAGCATTTCGCTACACTCGCATTAACATCTGCTAACCATGTGTATGTGACAAATAACATTTGATTTGAACATTGTATCTCCTCTCCTCCTCCCCTGTAGTCCTGTATAGACCTTTTCACACTGCATTGTTCTTAGCCCTGGGCTAGATTAGCCTGTGTTCAAACAAGCATTTTTTATCCCGGGGCTAAGCTTAATCATACTTGTATTCCAAAGACCTGGGCTAACGGACAAACACAACATGCAACCAACATTCTATCTCGACACGCAACCAATGTTATAAACAATACATTAATTAACACATTAGTTCCTCTAGCTTCGAGCATAGCATTTGATTTCTAACAGTGATGGTTTGTATAAACCGTACAAACCTTGATGTTTGGCTGTCTGCCCAATTTTTGTTTTTATAAAAAAATATATATATTTCACCTTTATTTAACCAGGTAGGCAAGTTGAGAACAAGTTCTCATTTACAATTGCGACCTGGCCAAGATAAAGCAAAGCAGTTCGACACATACAACAACACAGAGTTACACATGGAGTAAAACAAACATACAGTCAATAATACAGTAGAAAAATAAGTCTATGTACAATGTGAGCAAATGAGGTGAGATAAAGGAGGTAAAGGCAAAAAAAGGCCATGGTGGCGAAGTAAATACAATATAGCAAGTAAAACACTGAAATGGTAGATTTGCAGTGGAAGAATGTGCAAAGTAGAAATAATGGGGTGCAAAGGAGCAAAATAAATAAATAAATAAATACAGTAGGGGAAGAGGTAGTTGTTTGGGCTAAATTATAGATGGGCTATGTACAGGTGCAGTAATCTGTGAGCTGCTCTGACAGCTGGTGCTCAAAGCTAGTGAGGGAGATGTGTTTCCAGCTTCAGAGATTTTTGCAGTTCGTTCCAGTCATTGGCAGCAGAGAACTGGAAGGAAAGGTGGCCAAATGAGGAATTGGCTTTGGGGGTGACCAGTGAGATATACCTGCTGGAGCGCGTGCTACAGGTGGGTGCTGCTATGGTGACCAGTGAGCTGAGATAAGGCAGGGATTTACCTAGCAGAGACTTTATGAATGCGCCTTATGTGTGTCACATCCATAGCCCAGCCAGCATTTAGCTGCTCTAATCTCTATGCCCGCTGGAATTTAACGCTCAGAGAAGTAACGATCTCCCTGCTCCAATCACACGGCCACGCAGTGACCTGCCCCATCCCGCTCCACTGGTCACTGGGCCAAGCCGGGCCAGGCTGGGCAAATGGAGAGACACAATGTCCACTAGTGTGTGGTCAAGCTGTAGTTTGATTATTGGGGTCAACCCAAGCCCTCTGGTGGAACAACCGTGCTTAGGCAGCATGGGCTGTGTTGTACTAAGCTTGTCTAGAAGGTAGTCGTGTGAAAGGTCTGTGTCTTGTCTGCTTGCCTGCCTGCCTGCTTGTCTGCCTGAATGCCTGTCTACTTGTCTGTATCTCTGTCCATCTGTTCATCCTCTAGTTCATTTGTCTGACTGTCATTTTGTCTGTCTCACTTGTAGAGGTGTGTAGGTTAGTGTGTGAGACGGTGTGTGTGTATGTTAGTGTGTGAGGCGGTGTGTGTAGATTTATTTGTGAGACAGTGTGTAAAACAGTAGGTGTAACAGATAGCCTTTACCCAGTCACACACATATTGATCCCCTGACACTGACATGGCTTTCAGGAGTCGCTCGCCCGGAGCGGCTGCCTTCCCATCACCCCCTGCTGTGTCCTGTCCCTATGGTGTGTGTCTCTCCAGGCCTTGATGTCAGGCTTCCCACCTCACCACATCTCTCACACACACACATACACACACTCAGTAATGGTCTGAGACACAGGCAGAGCTGTGCAAATGTCAGCCTCAGCATCTCGGGTGGGAAAGAAATGCTTTATCTGAAAGGTACTATCTGGGTGAATAATGGTTAAAGAAGAAAATGTCTGATAAGACAGACACCTACAAGCTTTAAGCTAAAAGTTTAGAAAAATAACAGAGTGCTCAGTGTTTTATCTTTGGAATGTTGTTGGATTTTCAGAACGTATGTATAAATGATAACAAAAATAACCAAATAACAGCTATGACGGGGAAACTGAATACACACTAACATCAGCCTGCATTGCCTTGCTCTGCTACACTCCTTATGACTGAAAAAGCCAGTGTAACAAATAAATATAGGAGTTTGAGTATTTATTTTGGAGGAATATACAGTATTTGTAGATATTTGCAGATTCTAGTGTTTTGTTTTTAACGGCCCTGACCCAGTCATGGAGAAGCCCAGTATAACTGCCATCTCAGGGCCTGTAGGAGCTTTAACCTGCCAATGGTAATACTGAGACCCAAGCACAATCCACTACACTCTACTCCAGACCAGATGGCTGCAATTTGGGACCCCAGGGTGGCATAACGCTTCTGCAATGCCCTTGGTCAAGGTTAACACACACACACACACAGACATACACACATACACATAAAAGTATGCGCAGACACACATGAACGCACACACACACACCACCTTTCTCCATCTTCATAAAACGCCTAGGTTGCAGAATCCAGCCCAGCTCCCTGCCTGGATAAAGACATCAGATAATGACTGGTATAAAACATAATGAACTCATCATACAATAAGGACGAGGATAGAGGGATGAGAAAGGGAGGAATGTGACTGGGGGAGAGGAGGGAATGCAAATATTTTTATTGTCTGAAGGGTTAGTTTACAAGCTTGGGAAGATGGGGATTGAGGCAGTGGAGAGGAGAAAATTAATTGGAGGAAGAATGGGAGAGAAAGATTTGTATTTATGTATTAACTTTCATTTATTCAGGGGAATCCAATTAAGACCAGGGTCTCAATCTCAATGGTGCCCTGAGAAGAACCAATTCACAAATCAACATTATAATTCAATAAAACAGCAAAAAAGAAACTACAGATGCAGCAGTTACAGATGCATTACAATTCAACAACACAAATAAATTCTTACAATCAACCAAAACACTCGCAAACCTCAGTGAATTCCTTCCACATCAGCGTTCTAAGCTGCCCTATTGGCACCAGGGATTTGTATGTTATGGAGGGGCATTAAAACTAAAGGCTGATTTGCCTAGGTTGGTAGAGGCATGAGGGACCTCAAGAGTTCACCAACCCTGTGAGCGGGTTTGGTGCCTCCTATTTCTATACTTTAACAGAGAAGTAAGATATGTTGGAAGCTGGTGCAGCAGAGCTTTGGAAACAAAAAGAGAGAAAGTAAGTGATCTACGGGAATTTCGAGTAATCCAGCCGACCTTCTGATAAAGGATGCAGTGATGAGTATTAAACCTATCACCTGTGAAAAAGCGAAGCACGCTATGGTACACTATATCCAAGGGTTTTAGAGTAGTGGCTGCTGCTTTCTGATAAATGGTGTCACAATAATCAAGAGCTGGCAGAAAGGTTGCCTTTACAACCTGCTTCCTGTTGTTTAGAGAGAGGAATTGTTTTAAGATGGTCATACCATGGATCATTTAGCTATTTGATTTTGAATTATAGGATGCTGCAGGTATAACAATTATTTGATAAAATATTTAATTTGGCGTTTAGTATTATAACCCATAGAAACGCATTGAATAACACATTCATAAGTGGAAAAAAGGACTGTGAAAAAATAAATCATAGGGAATAAAGTTTTGTAGTGTCTGTCCTATATCTAGGAGGTATAAGAAAGCTCAGGAAATATTTGTGGGGTTTTTTCTACACATATTTAAACCCTTATTTTTGTTGGCACAAAACTACCTCCATACTTCCATTCATTTGTATGGGTTACCTTCTGACGAGTCCCGTGACAACTGTGGGAGTCGTAGAGCAAAACGGATCCATCGTGTTCGTGGGAGTCTTATCTTTCCATAGATTGGTCACATTAGTTTTGTAGGCCAAACCGTTCAGACGCTACAGAAGTTTTCATGAGAATACCGATTTTCGGGATGTCTCATGTTCTGACAAACATCCTGTAGCTCAGCCACCTTCCACTGCAGATGTGGAATGCAGAAATAGGCAGATGTGGTGGATTGAGAAGCAGCCCATGCAAAAAAACATCTCTCTAGTTTAAACTGACACATTTTGATAGTTTTTTTTATTGT